>NC_056739.1:396427466-396568506 GCF_019279795.1 Protopterus annectens | reverse complement strand
ATACATGTCCATTTATTTTACTGTTGAAAGCCTTCCAACTCGATACCTTTTATCACAGTTCAATAATGGTTTGAAAAAAACAGTTTGCCCCTGGACAATGGGAATATACAGAAAAGAATCTCTTAGGCTCTAGGGTAACCAGGAAACTGGGAAGGCTTAGCAAAGGGAGAAGAGCTTAAAGACTGAAGATCTTGAATTTTGGCACCTTTAATGACTTGTTTAGCTTTATCAGATCCAAGACTGGTCTTCTTCAGAATCTGTCTTTTATCCAAGATTTAGAGAGGTGTGGAATTGTGAGTAACTAGCTTTCAAAAAAGAAAAGAAACAGAATTAAATTTTATTTGCTTAACATTTGTTAACCGGGAAAGTCCAACTTGGAACAAAGCCAATTTTCAGCGGTGGCCCGGGGAGACATGCTCCAGATGCATGTCTTTCTAACAACCTGCAATTATTTTAACTTTAACTTTCTGTAATTATTTTAATTTCAATTCTGCTTAGATATTTGAGTTGCACTTAGTGACATGTATGGTAATACTTCGTACTTTTCTGCTCTGTTCCATCTGTTTGCATTTTTAAATTTGTTTTGGGACCTTTGTCTTGTATTTTATTAAAGGTTATGGAAAGATCGTGTTCTGCGTTATCCACACATATTTCTACAAGTATAATTACTTGTAAAAGCTATCCATTTGTGTTTTAAACCTTGCTGACTCACAGTCTTGTAATTTAATTCATAGTTGCTGCAAATTGTGTGTTCCTGTCAGATTTTGAGCCTTAGTCATTTGCTATTGCAGGGTGGCCGTGGTGGTGCACCGGTTAGCGTTGCCACCTCACAGCAAGAGGCTCTCTGGTTCGATCCTCGGCTGGGGTGCTTTCTGTGCGGAGTCTGCATGTCCTCGGTGTGGTCGCATGCGTTTCCTTCGGGTGCTCCGGTTTCCTCCCACATCCCAAAGACATGCTGTAGGTGGATTGGACACACTAAATTAGCCCTAGGTGTGAGTGCATGCGTGCCTTCTGTGGAAGGTTGGGCGCTGGGCTGGCAACTCGACACCATAAAACTCCACTACCAATCATGAGCAGACAGGTGATCCGCTGTGGTGACCCCTAACTGGGAAAAGCCAAAAGCAGAAGTCATTTGCTATTGCAATTTTTCCATAAACAGTGTTATTGGTAAATTTCTGCATATTCTGGTGCCTTAAACTGTGGTAGAAGGTCAACAGTAAGAGAACTGTCTCTGCGTTTGAGTTTCAGTCATTTATATTTTGCTCATGTTTTACCTTATTAAAGTTGCATTGTGTCTGCCCCAGTCCCCAATAACACATTAAGTTAAAGTTTCTGAAAAATATTGCCTTTATTTGATTGTATGCCCATCTAGCTGGCCTGGTTGGTTTTCCTAACCCTTTCACTACTACTGCTGCTACTGCTTTATAAAGCTGTCTCTCTAGCCTCCACCTCTTTTGATAATTTGATTTCCAAATTCCCTCACTCCCCCTCTTTCTCTGTTACAGACTGCTGTATAAGCTATTTATGTATTCTTTGTTTTCCATTAAATCCACGATGCAGAGTACCCACTCAGAAAACCAGTATTATTATTTAGCAAACCACTTTTGTGATGTATTGTCTCCGGTTCATTTTCCAGGAGCTCAGCAAAGCTTGGAGTCCTAGCCTACATTCAAAAAGTGTTTCACTTTTATTCAGTGCCACCCAGGCAAAGCTAAAGTACCTTTCATTGCTAAACTGTACTCAAGTTATCTTCAGTGATCACTACTGTCTTCTGCTTTTGTGCACGCTTTCACTGATTTTTTTTTTTTTGGTAAAAAGAAAAAAAAAACCCCTGCTCTTTCTTTCACTGTGACTGCTGTAAGACTGACTTGAAATTGCCTTCAGCAAGGGACTCCCAGCTAGTTGTTTAAGTGGTTTGAGGTAGCACTGCACTTGTGGGTACTGGGCAGTACCTATATGCAATTTCCAAACTTCTCTGTAGCCAGCTTAGTGGACACGGGCATCCTGAGACAAAGTAGCAATTGTCTCATGTTTACTGATAATCACTTCATCCTTAAAGAAGCAAACAGTATGTGAGAGATGTACTTCCACAATGACACTGGAGGATAAACTCTCGCTTACAAGTGCATGTCAGATTGTCAAAACCATACACACAATACTCACCCCACATAGCACACAACACACGCATAAACTAACGAATGCTGAGACACTTAAAAGCAATCTTCCTAAACAAAGATTGCCTAGATCACCAAATCTCAAAGCTATGCCTCAGCAAGCCCAAAGGCACTCAGAAAGACCACCACCTAACAGCATACACACAGTCAAACTCTCAATGGAGCCCCAAACACTAAGCCCCTAAGGTAAGCAAAGACACTCCATTGTAAGATACACTGACACCCCATTGTAAGATACACTGACACCCCTCTAACCAAGCTGAACAAGGAGAAGAGAAGATAACTGTTAGTTTGCTTATCTGGAGCCACATTCTGCCGAACCTCAAATGCACTGAAGTCATTACAAAATAGGTATCAGTATGATTCCATCATAGACTATGGAGGTGTAAATGACCCGAGATGTACCTCTCTGGATTATATGGAGAGAGGCAATATGGAGCTTTTAGACTGTGTGTCTCAGGCTGGTATGAGCCTAGCACTAAGCAGCATATTACCATCACCAAGGATGATGCAACAATATGAGGAAAAATGACTGATTTCAACAACTAGTTGTCTTTTTGGTGTCATTCTAGGGACATCCAATATTTGTCAGCTTGGGAGGACATGGTTAACAGACCAAATTGCTTTGCTATGGATGGTCTGCACCTCTCCCCTCCAGGCTTTCAAAAACGGGTTAAAACTTTATCTGCCCCCATAGTGCCTTTTTAGGCAATGCCAAACTGACAAACCTACAGACACAGCAAAATCAACTCAACTGAACCTCAAGGTCTTACTGCACAATGCCAGGAGCCTAAACAATAAATACACTCCCTCCAAGCCCTCCTCACCCTTGAGAACACAGACATCTGTGCAGTTACCAACACATGGTTTAAAGCAGCAAACAGTACCCTGGCAGTGCAAGGTTTCAGTGTCTTCCACACTTTTAGACCAGTAGCTGCACAGAAAAGGGCTAAAGGAGGAGGTGTCTTAATATACACCAATAACAAGCATACCTCCATCCCCTCAAAAATACCCCCAAACATACCCCCCCAGCTAAATCCAGGGAGCATGTGCTGGCTTCACTCGCTAAAGCCAAGAACACGGCCTCAGTGGGCCCCGATAACATCTGAAAATGCCTCTTGAATGGTCTAAAATACGACTTATCAGAATCCCTGGAGTCATTATTTAACTAGTCTTAAAACAGGCTTTGTGCCAAGTGAATGGTGGACTGCAAGGGTCACCCCCCTTCATAAGGCAGGATCTTCAACATATCCTGGAAAATATGGACTCATTAGTCTAACTAGTTGTATGTGCAAAGCCATGGAAAAAATTATCATGGAAATTAACAAGGACATAGGAGACCACCAAACACTTGATCCATCTCGATATTGGTTTGTTAAAGGAACGTCATGCTTACTGAATCTAGTGGACATCTCTGAAATGGTCACTAAAACAATGAATGGGATAAAATGGCACAAACTGCCAACCTATATTTGGCTAAAGCATTTGATGCAATACCCGACTCCGGCAATGTCAACAAACTTACAGAACTAGGTATAAACCCCTTTATAACATACTGGAAAGCTAGCCGACTCGTTGACAGGACCCAGGAGTTTAGAACTGGTGAGGCCACCACCACAGAGAGGCCGGTCAAAAGTGGAGTCCACCAGAGCTCTATGCTGGGAGCACTCCTCTTTGCCTTTGACATCTGAGAAGTAGATGCCAATGTCAAAGGCCTTTGGCTGACCAAGTTTGCAGATGATTGCAAAGTGGGAGCAGTCACTGAATCCCCCCAAAATGAGAACACCCTTCAAGGTCCAATACAAACACTTTGTGCCAAAGCCATGCCTTAGGACTCAATACCAAGAATTGCATTACAGCACCTTTTGTGAAGTCTACCACCCCAGATAAGTACATCATCAATAAAACACCCTTAAAAGTTGATTCGCTAATTAGGGATCTGGGAACTCGTGTAGATAGTAACCTAGCTTTTGTATCCTTTGCATGTGTCCAAGGTATTAAGAAAATCCTTACAAGTTGCTCAACTTGTAAGCAAAGGCATGGCGTCTAGATCCAGAGAGGTTATCATACCACTGTACTCTGCCCTCATCAGACTGTATAATGGCCCCTTTGGTATGTACCCAACTAGACATGCAGCAACTGGAACATCCACAAAGGTGTCTTACAAAAAGGATAGAGAGAGTAAGCGCAATGTCTTGCGCTGATCACCTCAAAGCTCTGTCTCTCAACTTGGTATCATACATATTTCTGAGAGGTGAACAGCCTGGCATACAGGGCATTCTTGGACCCTGCTCTTGATTAAACTTTTGCACATCCACAAAACCAACAGCATCAGAACTACTAGATTAAAAGACCTATATTTTGCTTGTGACATAAGACATGTTGGAAAGACAGATATGTTTCTCAGAGAATTTCCACTCTCTGGAACAAGCTTCCCTATCCATGTGAAGCACAGTTCCTCCCTAGCCCTTTTTAAGCACAACTTGGACCAATGGATGGGTAATAGGAAATTCACCCTGGTCTGGATCCTATGTCACTGATGGACACAGGCAGTCAGTAAGTTACCACCTATATAAATCAAATTTGTGGGTCACATTTGGGTTGCATGGCTATGCATATAAGGGCCCTAGTGATCATTAGCCTAATATACACCTATGGGAGTAGGACTGATCTTGAATATAACCACTTTCCTTCCCGGTTGATGGGAACCTTATCTACAGCACCCTGAATTAGCATGTTTACCAGAAATGGTGTCACTATTTTATTTTGGTCTTTAGGCAGGAGCAGGATACTCCTCTTTGTAACTCTTGAAGACAATGTTTACAACTCAAGACTCCTTAAGCTGTGCTAACAGGATCGAACCCTCATCTGAATGATTCACTGGTCCTTCTCCTTACTCTCCATTTTTTTCTGACCACACTATATGCTTTGGAACCAGAGTAAAGGAGTTGCACTTTCACATCCTAGGACAGAGGCTGGGAACTCAGCCAAAAATATCTTAAACACATACCCTGCAGACGCAGCCCTGGATGTTGCATCCACAGCATCAAACTTTCACTTCAAGGCATGTTTTCCCAAATAAATACAGGTTTTAATTCATTTTAGGGCAGATATTTCACTATGACTGCCCTGGATTTCTCCGGAACCTTCATTGAGCTGTTTGGGGATGTAAACCTTATATTCCTGGATGTGGATCTGGCAGTTCAATGATCTAAAAGCCAGGGTGGCCAAAGCTCACATCTTCCTCCCATACCTGTTATATAACCTTCTTCTCCTATGATTAGGGACACAGCTGCACCCAGAGGCCAGTCTAGCTTCACTGGCAGACTGTAGTGACAATGTATTTGGACTTACAGGATTGTTATAGAGAATCTGTAAGGATAATGAACCCTACAGCTACCATCTTAGGAGGTCCTAGTCCCAGAAGTTATTTAACCCTTCTCTAAGGTGCAGACACTTCATGTTCTAACTTTGGAAGTGTTTCTCAAGTGAAATAGTACCCCCAAATGGCACCTCTTTGGCTTAAGAATCAGAAGCCATACTGTCTTCATAGCCTGTACAATGGTGTGGGAAGATTATCACCTTTACACCAGGTACATAAGGAAGTCGGATCTGAAGGTGAAGTCAGTATGGCTGGGGGGAGAGTGCTCAGCTCTGAAAGTATGGCCAGATATAAAAACTCCAGCTTGCAGCACAGTTCCCAAATGTGACAAGCGACACAAAGCTCATCCCTGTATTTTCCTTCTCTTTTTGTACTTTTTCTATGGCTACTTGGTTTAGGAGGTCCTCCAACACAAATGGAAAACGGCGATCTCTTATAAATCTGGGTCTACTCCTGAAATGAAGTCTCTAACCTTGCCTGAGAAGGTTATGGACCCATTGGGTTACCTTCTCTTATTCCTCTACAAAAAGACCCAGGTAGCCCCTATTTTCAGAAGAGTGAGGGTGAATGGAGGATGGTTTAAGAACTGGGTTGACCAAGGTGGAATTTCTAGGGGAGTGGGGGGGGTGCAGCTTAACAGAGTTAATGCCATTAGTTTTACTGGTTCCAGAAAGAAGGGCCTCATGCTTATCCTTTTGCTGTGCTTAACACTGTTGCTTGTAGTGTGGCATCATCACTTAATGTAACTTACCTCTGTCTTGTTTGAGGAAAAAGGGTCATCTTTCAGAAGGGTAAATCTGCTTATATTTTGATGTCTGGGAATGAAAAAGTGTACAACTTTCTGCATGGTCTTAACCCCTGCCTGACTATGTGAGGAAAGAGGTATGTCCTCAGACAGCAAGTCTACAAATTACTGACCATGTAGCTTCTCTGCCATACATAATGCATCCGGTGCATTACAGTCACAACTTCTGAAGTAGTCTTTCACCAGTCTAGAGAGGATATATATTCCAAACATCTGGTTCCGATTCAGGTCCTTGTCTTCAACTCTCCTGCTTTGGATTTCAGCTTATTAAGGAGAAACTCTTGAAACGTAATCAAGTTTTGCAAATGAAGGTTCCAAAAGACAAGGGGAGCACGTGTCTTTTTTCCTAAAATAGTCAAGATTTCTCCCTATTGTTGGGAAAGGAGATCTTGGACAAATATGAAGAAGTTACCTTGCTGTAATCCAGGTTCACTACAGGTGGATTAGCCAGGGGGCTCATATGTAAGTTCTTTTGGGAAATTCGGGACCATTTTCTCTGTGTGTATGTGTGTGTGTGTGTGTGTGTGTGTGTATACATATATATATATATATATATATATATATATATATATATAAATATATATATATATATATATATATATATATGTACACACACACACACACACGCATGCACACACATTATGTGTTTATAAATACGTATACATTCTATACACAAACATAATGGGTGTATGTATATATCTATCATACACAAGCATATACACATATACCCACACATATATACACACATATATACATCCTACATATATATATATATATATATATATATATATATATATGTATATATACACACACACATACACACACACATGTATATATATATATATATATGTATAAGTAAACAAGTAAAGTCAGCCTTTCAAATACAAAAGGAGAAGGAGTCAGGTTCTAGTAATACAATAAAAAAATGCATCTTGCAGGACTCCTATAAAGCAGACTTAGAGGCTAGCCCACTGTATCCAAAAATGGAAAGCAACTCATTTTTATTTCAGAAAGAGCTGAATATTTTATGTCACCATCTGGTGTGCCCACCAATGCCTAGGAAGTCACCCAGGTCACGAACTAGATAGTTTATGAACCCAAAGGAGGACACCATGAATAAAAGCAGGAATTTTCTCTCCCTACCTGTCCATCACCCCTGATTTCTCAAGTAAACAGTTTCCACAGAGAGTAAGATGGAGGACGATTATATAGATGTGAAGATCCAGATTCTCAAGCATGTCGTTTTTATGATGATTAAGCTCACACATCTGTGCTGTGCTCACCATAACATTACTATTGCAATGTCATCTGTTACGCCTAGAAGACTACTAAAGAAGTCTGTCACCTATGTAGCCAAGCCACATATACAGGAAAGAGTTTTTTTGTTTTTTTTTAACTTGCAGGAATGCAGTAGCAAAGCTAGTTCTGCTACCAGATTTATATCTATGGCGTTTTCAGTGTAGTACCTTAACCACTTATGAGCGCTCATTAAGTGAAAGCACTTTTAACTTTGGCTACCTTGGTCTTGAGGCATGGGTTAAAAAACTAAATGGGATGCTTACTTAGTACTAATTTACTTTCCAATTTAGGCATGAAAGATGTCTTGGTTCAAAGCGCTACTTCATCTTTGTGGAAGACATAAGGCTTTTGCAGCCACACTGCAGATTCTAGTGGGCTAATGAATAAGGCATTGGCCTCCTATGCCAGGAAATGTGGGTCGAGTCCCATCTGAGGTGATATAATAATAATACAAATAAATTAAGTGGGATGATTTGACATAAAGGTTAAGGTATTTGCCTCAAACACAAGGTACAGGGTTTGATTCTCAACCTCAAATAATTGGCTAGGCTTAAAATGGCCCTTCAGGGCAGTCAACCTAGTAGGTCTGTAGTTTGTAGTTCTGAAACACACTGATTATGGCCACCAAAATGAGAGACTTTCATGACAAGCAGTTCAGAGAAATGCTGGATGATACAAAGGATTGCAGGAATAGTGTTTCTACAACAAAATTCAGACCTTAAGGCTTCAAGGGGGAGGGTTCAGCTTCCTTGATGGACGCCTTATACAGTTTGTTAATGTTAATTTGTTAATACAGCTTGATTACTTTTGTACAAATGTAAAATTGCCTGTGTCACAAGTTGTTGTGTCTTTCGGCTTTTCCCGGTTACGGGTCGCCACAGCGGAACTCCGGTCCGCTAATGATTGGCAGTTGATTTTTACGTGCTGAGTTGCCAGCCCCAACGCACAACTTTCAACGAAGGTACGCCCATTCACGCATGTCTCCACACAGAAGATGCTCTAGCTGAGAGTCGAACCGGTCAGCGTCTTACTGTGAGGCGACAACGCTACTGGAGCACCACCACCGCGGTTGCCTATGTCACAAGTGCTAACTCAATAAAGGTGTGTGTAAAAAAATTCTTGATTGCAAGGACATAGGTCAAGGGGGGGGGTCAAAACTAAAGATAAGGAAAAAAATGAAAGGTGGACTTTAAATGGTGTGCAAGTTATATTCTTATAAAAGAGCTCCATCATACATAGTAGAAATTCTGAAATTACCACCATTTAAGTACCATGCTATACCTGATCAGCCATCCCTCCATAACCCATTTTCCACTAGTTTTGTACATGGGGTCAGGTGTCAATACAACAGTGACAACCATTCAAAACCAAGTTTGACACCACTGGGTAGACAGCCCTACCATGCACCAGAATGAAAATCTCCTTCATTTTCTTGTAAGATTTACTACTGCTGGGGGGGTTCCTGGTTTCTGGCAGCAGTACAACACTTCAGTGGGGAAGCTATCCTGCAGTAAGATCACACTCCTTTCCTCCAGGCTGACAGTATGACAGCATTTAAATTTGTTGGAAATTAACTCCCCCTGATGGGGTTAGCAGCTGAGAAGGCTCTTCATCTGTGCTACACAGGAAAGCCATGCTAAGCACTGTTCAGTATGAAGCTTGCAGAGAGAGGAAATGTCTAAAGAAGCATCTATCCTTATAGGCTGAGCAAGGATTGTATCCTTGTCTGAGCTACACTCCTATTTTCTTCTAGGAGCCTGAGTGAGCTCTGTAGGTGAAGTCTGAGGCATCACTGACCAAGCTGTGAGAAGCCTGTGGAATCACAGATGGTAACACTGGGTAGGACTGTACTTGGTAAAGCCACAATCTGAACTCCATCTTGATAAACGGGAACGTGAGTAAAACTTGATCCAAAATGGGGAGCTGATGCTTTCTTAAGTTTTGCATGCACCACTGGATCGTCTGCAGAGACCGTTTTGCCATGATTCCATGAGGGCGGTCGCCAGCTCAGTATCATCAAGAAGAATCTAACTGCCATACAAGTTCTTTGTTTAATGCTAGAAAAGTAGCAGTGCATCACTTCATTTTCATTCCTGTGGAAGAGGGGGCTGCTAGATCTGGCATCTATCCCCTGCCCCCCCAGAAAAAAAATTCTGAAGATGGGTCAGTCTGCTTTTCTGAAGGCTGAAAAAAATCCTCCAAGATGAACAGGCAGTGTACTGTGTAAACCAGAGACCTATGAAGCTATTCCTGGGATATGCCATGTAGAGGGCAGTCCTCCACAAACATGTACATGTATATTTCCCTTGCATCTTGAATTTTTTTTACTCTTATATATGTGTTTAGCTTTGATAGATCTAGAATGTGCCTGCACAGGCTGTCCTTCATTTAAAACACGTCCCATTTTCTTACACAAGGACCCATTCTATGGTTCCTGCCTCCCACAGCTGCATCAAAACTGGTATTGAACACACCTGGTCTGCAGGCATGAAAGACATTATTTTAAAAAGAAAGAAATGCTTTGAACTTTATTTTGCATAAAGAAAAATACTAGGAATGGAGTCACAGACTTCAGAATTAGCAAGTTTATCTTTAATAAAGAAAATACTTGTTTATTTATTACATTTTCAACCATGTAAGTGGACTGATTTCAAGGCTCCTTTTCATCTACAACCCAGGCCTTTTCAACAATCACTATGTTTTTACTTTGAGGGTTTCTCTCCGGGCCTCTGCTGAAAATGGGCTTCTACCCAGTCGGACTTTCCTGGTAATCAAATGTCAATAAATAAATTAATACATAAATAAGTTATAACAGGTAACATTCAGAGATACACAACAACATTATAAGTTTCCTAATTATTAGTATAATTCAAAACACACTGGATTTCAACAGAATGAACACAGATACAAGATTTCAGTACAATAAGAATCAAAAAGTCTAAAGGCTCAAATCTCAGACAGTAAAATGTTAATAACAAACAGAAACACCTCAGATACGCCACTCTGAAGGAGGTTTATGGGATATACGCAAATTACCCCTTAAAGGGCATTCAACTCTAAGCTTTGGCTGGCTAAGACCTACCTGCAATCAGCTGGACGTATAAGTGAATTTAAGTAAATCTTTATCTGCACTTTTTTCAAGTAATACAGCATTTAAATTGATTTATTTGTGCTGCATTGAATACTATCTAGCTGGAGATTGTGGCTCTGTTTTTCAGTTAGTTCTTCATCCACCCTCCCTGCTTTTGTTTTGGTGTTAATCTTGGTGGCTTTGAAACTGCCCACCCCTCTTGTAAATTTGCATTTGGATACTCCTCCTGGGCCCATCTCATTTGCTCACTCCAAAAAAAAAAATTGCACTTTATTCATCTGCTTTCACTGTATTTGTGTTTCTTCCTACTTTATTTTGCTTTTGTGACATCTCGAAGCCTTTTGGTTTAAGCACTTGGGCTTCAGACCAGTTGTTTTACATTAAGAAGGTTTGTGGTCTGCACTGTTGTGGCGGACAGGCAGCTTACATCCTTCTAAGTTTGGAACTGCTGATTGAGGGCTCAGTGTCTTAATCTAAAAGTGCATTAGTTCTGGTTTAAGTACTTGGGCTTCAGAACAGTCATTTAACATTAAGAAGGTTTGTAGTCTGCACTCTTGTGGGAGGAGAGGCTGGACTCTGCCCTTCTGAGCTGGGAATTTCTGGTTAGAGGCTTATAGTGCCTGCATAGTTGAAATGTTTCTTACTGAAATTGGTGTGCCTTGTTTGCTGTTGCATAAACTAGATTCAGGCCTGCTGAATCTAGCTTTGTTTGTATAACTTGGGCACTAATCCAGGCCTTCTTTTTTGGAGAAGGTTCCCCTGCACCCCCGTGGCAGGAGTGAGCAGTTAGAACTTGTCTGATTGAAGACTACAGGAACAGAGCTCAGTTTTGAGATTTTTTTACTGGTTAATTGGGTAATTTGTTTCAAAGCCTTTTCTGATTGCTTGTAGTCATCTAAAGCTGTTTTAAGTGTATTTTTACTGTTTTTGCCTTATCTTTTCAAAAAATTTTTTTCCTTGTTTCCCACATTTCTAAGCTAGTATAGTCCAGTTTTCAGGCTAGTGCTGAACTCAGGGCAGTGTTACAAGTTTCTGAGTTGCCCACAGAAGTTAGTAGTTTATAGGCCATTTTGGGATAATTTCTCTCTCTTTCATTTCCCTGCTGTCAAAACCATGTTTGCACGGTTTTGCACATCTGGGCAGCGCCGGTTAGCTAGGGCTAAATTATTCCTGGCTCCACCAAGTCTCCTCTTCAGTTTTTCCCTTGAAAGTAGTCTCTCAACCTAAGCACTTAAAAAGCATCCTACAGTCCAGCACTTGCTCAGACCTAATAGCAAGCACTAATATACCCTGACACTTGATTGCCCAGCAGGGCAAGGCTCATTATTCACCCCTCAGCAACCAAGAGACTAAGCAGCTCACCCAACTATTCAGGCATGACCAAAGGGCAATTTCAGGTATACTCTCCAGTCCAGCTGGTGAACCTGGGTATCCTGAGGCAATGTTACAACTGCCTCATGTACACAGACAACCCTCTCCTCCTACCACAAAACATTAACAGATGTGAAAGATGCAATTATATAGCTAAATTGGAGGCTAAGCTCTCTCCACCCAAGACTGGAACAGGCAGTCATGAGGAGAAGGTTAACACTTGCACCACACCTCCAGCCTCACATAGACATACTAAACCAGCACTGGCAAAAAATACACATAAAGTACAGTTTTGTACCTACCATAAATGTAGATGTCCGAACAGGATAGCATCTGCAGTCATAACAAATGGGTTGTCCTGTCGTCAGGCAGCCATTCGGTCGGCCGGATTCCAAAGTCTGGGTCCGGCTTCGGCTGATGTCGCACTTCACCCGACGTCATCCCTGCGGGTCTGGGGGTATAAAGCCAACAGCCGACGCCATTTTCCTCAGTCTTTCTTGCCCCAGATGCCAGTTGCCCTCTTGGAAAGCTAAATTTTGGATAAATGCCAATGTTTCCAAAAAAGTAGAAGGCAAACACAAAAAATAAGCATGTATGTATATATATACAAACAAATACACCATAAGAGACTCCCCCCCAGCTAGCTAATAGGAGGGTAAATACCCTAGGAGTACCACAGAGGGGAAAGGAGGGTGGGTAATCCTGACTGCAGATGCTATCCTGTTCGGACATCTACATTTATGGTAGGTACAAAACTGTACTATGTCCTTCAAGGTAGCATCTGCAGTCATAACAAATGGGTAGAATACCATAGCCAACTAGGGGTGGAGGAAGAAAAATTATGGTGTAGTTAGGATCCCTTGCAGTACAGCAGTGGCAAACCCTGCTCGGGATCTAGAGTATAGAGGTAAATTATAATGCTTGGCAAATGTATGCACGGAGGTCCAAGTAGCCGCCTCAATAATGTCCTTGGTTGCCACTCCTCGTAAGAAAGCTGTGGTAGTGGCTGTAGCCCTTGTAGAATGAGGTCTTATGTTCTGTGGAATTGGTTTTCCATGGTAGGAGTAACAGAATCTTATGCAATTTCCTATCCATTTGGAGATTGTCTGTTTGGAAATTGCTTTTCCTTCCCTTCCTGTTGCATAGGCTACTAAAAGCTGGTCAGTTTTTCTGTTACCTTTGGTTCTGTCCAGGTAGTAGCGTAACTGTCTATGTACATCCAAGGTATGCAGCAGTCTTTTCCCCCTGTTCTGTGGATTGGGAAAGAAGGTAGGTAGGTGGATTGCCTGGTTTAAAGACACTCTGGATACCACCTTAGGCATAAATGTAGGATTAGTTCTCATGGAGACCCTATCTTGATGGAAGATTAGGAAGGGTTGTACTGCCATTAAGGCCTGTAGTTCCGAAACCCTCCTTGCTGAAGTAATTGCCAGTAGGAAAGCAGTTTTCCATGATAGGTGTTGAAGAGCTGCTGTTGCTGCTGGTTCAAATGGAGGGAGTGTCAATTTTTCTAGCACAAAGTTCAAGTCTCATGCTGGTAATGGTGGTTTCCTAGGAGGTTTTACATTCTTGATCCCTCTGAGGAACTGCCTGAGTAGAGGATGCGAAAAGACAGGTGGATCGAAGCTGTATTCTGGTGAAATAGCTGATGCATGTATCTTGATGGAGGAATAAGACAGGCCTGTATGTAGAAGCTCTGCCAAGTACTCCAGGATGTTAGCAATATCTATGTTGACACATCTTTTCCTCTTTCAGTACTCCAAATGACAAACCTTTTCCATTTTCCTGCATAGTTCCTTCTTGTTGAAGGTCTGCGGGCTTCAAGGATAATGTCTTTAACCCTTTGGGATAGGTCTGGGTTAGTTGCTGCTATGTGATGTTCCAGGCAGTCAGTTGCAATGTTTTTAGGTTTGGGTGCATGATGTTGTAGTTGTTCTGAGTTAACATCAAAGGCATCAGGGTATTGACCACATTCTCCCCGAGATATGCTCCTCAGCAATGGGTACCAGTGTTGTCTTGGCCAATTCGGGCTATCAGGATTATCCTTGGTCGTTCCTCTTTGATTTTCAGTAGTACCTTGTGCATCAAAGGAAGAGGTGGAAATGCATATGCTGTCAGGCCTTTCCAACTGAAGGATAGAGAGTCCACCTTCCATGCAAGTGGGTGGTATGTCCTTGTGCAGAATTTTTGAGCTGGTGATTGAGTGGGGATGCGAATAGGTCTATTTGTGGCATTTCCCATTTCTTTGTGATGGCCTTGAAGATGTCCGGGTGTAGCATCCATTCGTGAGCATCCGAGGTGGTTCTGCTTAACATGTCTGCTAGGGTGTTTTCTTTTCCGGCACAAACATTGCCTGTAACTGGATGTTGTAGCTCAGAGCCATATTCCAAAGGTCCAGAGTCATTCTGCATAGGGGTATGAATGAGTGCCTCCCTGTTTGTTGATGTACCACATGACTGTGGTGTTGTCTGTCCTTATCATTAAATGGCCTTCTTTGAGGAATGGTCTGAATTTCTGTATTGCTAGTTTTACTGCCAGCATTTCTTTTGGTTTATGTGCAGGTGCAGCTGGTCTTGAGTCCACAATCCTTGTATGCATTTGTCCAACATGTGCCCCCAGCCTAGGTCTGAGGCGTCCGTTGTGATGGTTTGGCTTGCTTGAAAGTTGTGGAAGGGTAAGCCTGGGTTTGACTGGCATGTTTGAGCCCACCATAGGAACTCCTGTTTCAGGCATGGGATTAGTGGGATTTCGGTTTCTAAGCTGTGCCTGTGTTGAGACCATAAATTCTTTAGGTACCACTGTAGCTTTCTCATATGCAGTCTGGCATGTGGGACCAAGATTATGCATGATGCCATGAAGCCCAAGGCCTGCAGTACTTTTCTTGCTGTTAGTTTGTTCTGCTTTGTTAATGCCAAGAAGTAAAGAGGGAGTTGTTTTTGTTTTTCTGCAGTTAGGAATGCCATTTGTTTGACTGTGTCCAAATCCGCACCCAAGAATGTTCTTGTTTGGGATGGTATCAGTCTTGACTTTTGTAAATTGACTGTGTATCCCAGGGCTTGTAGTAAGCAAATGACTCTTTGTAGATCTGTTGTCAGCTTGCTTTTGTTGTCCGCTTGTAACAGGCAGTCGTCCAGGTATGGATAAATTTGAATTCCCTGTAGCCTGCAGTGAGCGATTACTGATGCCAGGCATTTTGTAAATACTCTGGGCGCAGTAGATAAGCCAAAGGGCAATGCTGAGAATTGATAATGCTCTGATCCTGCAAGAAATCTGAGGTATCTTCTGCAATTTGGTCGTATGGGGACGTGCAGGTATGCCTCCTTGAGATCTAGAGTTACCAGCCAACACTCCTTGCCCAGCATGGGAAGAAGTTGCTGTAGGGTCAGCATTTTGAATTTTGGGACAATGATGTATGTGTTTAAGACGGACAGGTCGAGAATAGGTCTCCAACTTTTCTCTTTTCCTTGGTACTAGAAAGAGTCTGGAGTAGAATCCTTTGCCCTGTTCTGTTATTGGTACTCTTTCCACAGCTCTCATCTTTGTTAATTCTGCTATCTGCTTTAGAGCTTCTGTTTTTTGATTTGGAGGTAGGTTTGGCATTCCTCTTTTACTGGTAAGGTGTGGAAGTGGAACCTGTAGCCTTGGTCTATGGTTTGCAAAATCCACTTGTCTTTTGTGATACAGTGCCAATTTTTCGAAAATAAGGCTAACTTTCCGCCTAAAGGTGCTGCTATTTGCTCCCTGGTAGGCGGTGTCAGAGCCAAGTCAGTGTGATTGTCCTGTTGTAGTGGCAGTGGTTGTGTCTGTGCTTCGTTATTGCCTTGCCACTGTCGTCCTCTGTAGGCACCTCCTCTGGATTGATTTCTGCCTCTAGGCGTCTATTCCTGCCTCTTTGAGATTTTGAGGAGTCTGGAAAGGACCAATTTTGGCAGGCCAGTTCCTGCTAAACCTTGGGGCTGAACCTGTAAGAAATCCTTAACTGTTTGTACAGATTTTGCCTTTTCTTCCATTTTCTTCATTACTTGCTGAGCAGGTGTACCAAATAGACTGGCCTTATCTATAGGAGCATCTAACAGCTTTGCTTTAACATTATCCGCAAGACCTGTTCTTTCAACCATGCATGTCTTCTTATCACTGTGCCAGTCATGGCTGATCTAAATGAAGCCTCCAGTGCATCATAGCCACATTTTAAAGAATGGTTACTAACCTGTTGGATGTTATTCACCATTTCTAAAACATATTTCTTATCTAAGGAGTCATCAGAGGACAGCTTCTTAGTTAACTGATCAAGCATAAACTCTTGGTATTGGATCATATGAAACTGACAGTTTAAAGCTCTAGCTGAGAGAGTAGCAGAGGTGTAAACTTTTTCCCCATCTCTAAGGACCTGGATTCCCTTTCAGAAGGAGTAGGGTTTTTGCTGAGGTCGAGGCTACTGCCTTAGGCCCCTGGGATATAGTCTCAGGATCTGCAAGTGGGGCCTTGTATAGGTGGTGATGAGTGTCTGGCACCCTGTAAAATCTATCTGGTTTGGCAGGGGCTGGAGGTAAAGTATCAGGAGCAGTGCAAACATCATTAAATGCATCATCCACAACAGGCAGTACTGGAGGTATAGCTAAGGGCCTATGTTGTGGTAAGTGCAGAAATGTCCTAAGCCTTTTCTTGAATCTGAGAAATCTTGTCCCTGCCATTGGAATTGTTCTCTCATGGCATGTAAGGTTTCCCCAAAGGAAAATTCCTCTGGCGGAGAGGCAGATGGAATGGATTCTTCAGCATCGGAATCTTCATATGTAGACAAAGGAGCCTCTGGCTGGTCTGTAATGTCTGAGTCATCCACAGAATCATCAGAGGACACTGGCTCAGGGGGCTCTGCTCTAGATCTCTTTTCTGGTGGCTGAGAGGCCCTGTCTGGGTGAGATTGGGATCCCTAATTAAGGATATTAAATCATCTGCCAGAGTAAGCATTTGTGAACTAGAAGTGGGCCTGTGTGAGGGGCTTAACAGGCACTGATTTAACAGTTTTGGCTGCTTTAGCCCTGGCAAAGGCCTTAATAGACATGGCTGCAGGAGGCCTAGCAGCACCACGTGCTGGGGTAGAGACATCCAAAGGGATGGTGTCTGATAAATCACTAGGAACCACAGTAGTAGGCAAAACTTCTGAGGCCGATTCAACTAAAGTAGCAGGAGCCTCAGTAGTAGTCATGGATTCGCTGAAGATTGACGGTATTCTCGGTTTCGCCGAAACCGAGACACTCGCTTTGCTTAACCGTGGTTTCGGCGAAACCGCGGACCGAGTGTCGGTCTTTTCTTTGCGTTTTTAACAATTTGGGAAGTCGGAGGATCCGGCGGCATAATGTACGCAAAATCTGAGCGAAAAACTGTTCAGCAAACTCCGACCGACGCCTAAGCGTTCGCCGGTTGAAGGAAGCACAGGCCGAACAGGCTGCTATGTCGTGGTTTGGGCCTAAGCAAGGCAGACAGTAAGAGTGGAAATCTTTATGAGGTATTTGTTTCCCACAAGTTAAACAGTTATTGACTTTTTCTGACATCGGCTGAGGCAAGAAAGAGTCCCCAACGGGTACTTAGCTTTTAGAAGTCTTGCGTAGTATTCGGTAGTAGTAATCTCTGGATCTGACCGACCGGCACTTGCGAACAGCTTCTGCTTCGGGCGCCACGCGGCAAGAAAGACTGAGGAAAATGGCGTCGGCTGATGCCTTTATACCCAAAGACCAGCAGAGATGACGTCGGGTGAAGTGCGACATCAGCCGAAGCCGGACCCAGACTTTGGAATCCGGCCGACCGAAGGGCTGCCTGACGACAGGACAACCCATTTGTTATGACTGCAGATGCTACCTTGAAGGACATATACACAAACTCATACTCGGAGGCTCTAAATAAAAACCTGCAAAAGCATCAGAGAGCTCCAAAGCAGACACCCAAAAAACCTGCACCTCCCGTCACAAACCAGACAACACACAAAAAGTACAGTTTTGTACCTACCATAAATGTAGATGTGTAAACACTGCTGCAGTCATTACACCTGGATTATCCTGCCGTCAGGCGGTTCCCCAGTTGGCCTGAGTTCCAAAGTCTTGGTCCGGCATCGGTTGCTGTCGCCTCCTCCCTGACGTCAGTGCGACAGGGGTATATAAGATGCAGCCAATGCCATTTTCTTCAGTTTTTCTTGCCCCAGATGTCAGGTGCCCCCAAATAGGTAGGCAATTCAAATTGCTAGTAAAAAATACAAAAGAAAAGCAAACAACCATTTTTAGTTACCAGCAAATACTCCCCATAGGTAATAAAGGGTAGATGACCTAGTTAAGTACCAGAAAGTAAGAGGGGGAAGGAGGGAAGGTAACCTGAACTGCAGCAGTGTTTACACTCGAACATCTACATTTATGGTAGGTACAAAACTGTACTATGTTCATCGTGTTACACTGCTGCAGTCATTACACTTGGGTGGAATCCCAAAGCTGAGGTAGGGAGGCTGGATCTATAAGGCATTAGGGGTGGCTATAAGGCCTTGCAGTACAGCAGTGGCGAAGCCAGCTCTGGATTTGGAGTATAAAGGCAAATGGTAATGTTTGGTGAAGGTATGCACAGAACTCCATGTTGCTGCTTCCAAAATATCCTTGGTAGGTACTCCTCTGAGGTAGGCAGTAGAAGTAGCTGTTGCCCTGGTGGAGTGAGACCTAATGCTGCTAGGTACTGGTTTCCCATGTTGGGTGTAGCAGAAATGTATACAGTCTCCTATCCATTTTGAAATAGTCTGCTTTGAAATGGCTTTTCCTTGTGTTCCTGCAGCGTATGCTACCAATAATTGCTCAGATTTTCTGAAAGCTTTGGTTTTGTCCAAGTAGAAGCGTAACTGCCTGTGAATGTCCAAAGAATGTAGTAGTCTCTCCCCTTTGTTCTGTGGTTTTGGATAAAAAGTTGGTAAGTGAATAGTTTGGTTTAGAGCCACACTTGATACCACCTTTGGCATAAATGTAGGGTTAGTTCTTAAAGACACACTGTCCTGGTGGAAGATGAGGAAAGGTTCCACTGCCATTAGTGCCTGTAATTCTGAAACTCTTCGTGCTGATGTTATTGCCAGTAGCAGAGCAGTTTTCCAAGAGATTTATTTTAATTCTGCTGTGTTAGCTGGCTCAAAAAGAAGTAAAGATAAGTTTTCCAAAACAAAGTTGAGGTCCCAAGTTGCTGTAGGTGCTCTACGGGGCTGTCTTATGTTTTTAGCCCCTCTGAGGTACTGTTTGAGCAAAGGATTAGAAAAAATTGGTGGATCCGTGTTGTAATGAGCAGAAATAGCTGAGGTGTGGATCTTGATGGATGAAAAGGAGAGGCCCTTGTTCAACATCTTAGTTAAGTATTGAAGTATCTGAGGAATGTTTGGGACAAGAGGGTCAAGGCTGTGCACTTGGTTCCAGGCACAGAATCTCTTCCATTTATCCGAGTAGGCTTTCCTGGTGCTAGGCCTTCTGGCCTCCAGAATGACATCCATGACAGCCTTGGAGAGAGGCACTGCTTGCTTGACCAAGGAATTTTCCATGCAGCTAGATTTAAGGTCTTTAGCTGACTGTGAAGTATCCGATTGTTGTGCTGTGTCAACAACTGTGGGATTTGAGGCAAAATCCAGGGTGGTTCTTGTGCTAAGTTCTTTAAGATTGGATACCAGTGCTGGCGTGGCCAGTCTGGTGCAATCAGGATCATCTTTGGCTCTTCCTGCCTGGCTTTTATGAGTACTTTTGGAAGGAGAGGTAAAGGAGGGAAAGCGTATACCTGTAGTTTTTTCCAGCTGAATGAGAGGGCATCCACTTTCCATGGTTGTGGATGGTAGCTCCTTGTGCAGAATTTCTGTAATTGGCAGTTCATTGGGGAAGCAAACAGATCTATGTCCGGGCTCCACCATTTTTGTGTTATCATTCTAAATATTTGTGGATTCAATTACCATTTGTGGGGGTCCATGATGTTTCTGCTTAGGTCGTCTGCCAGTGTGTTTTTCTCCCTGGCAGGAATTGTGCTTGCAGATGAACTTGGTAGTTTAGAGCTGTGTTCCACAAGGTCATGGCTAGTCTGCAGAGGGGTTAGGAGTGTGTACCCCCTTGCTTGTTTATGTACCACATAACTGTGGTGTTGTCTGTCTTTAGTAGTAATTGTCCTGGATGCAGCAGGTCCTTGAAAGTTATAATAGCATTTTGTACAGCTAGCATCTCTTTTTGATTGATGTGGAGATGTCTTTGCTCTGTGGGCCACTCGCCCTGGATACATTTTCCTGCCATGTGTGCTCCCCAGGCGTAATCCGATGCATCTGTTGTCAGTGTTTGCCTGGCTGTGGGGTGAGTGAAATGCTGTCCCTTGTTGAGGTGACAAGCTTGAGCCCGCCATCGAAACTCCTGTTGTAGGCAAGAAATTAGTGGTATACCGGTTTCCAAACTTTGACAGTGTTAAGACCATACACTCTTTGGGTACCATTGTAGTTTCCTCATATGCAGTCTGGCATATGGAATTAGTAGTATGCAAAATGCCATGTAGCCCAAGGCCTGCAGAATTTTTCTTGCAGGGAGTTGGGTCTTTGTTGCCATTAAATGAAAATATTGAGTCAGCTGTCCTTGCTTGTCTGGTGTGAGATAAGCCATCTGGGCCGTTGTGTTCAAGCTGGCACCCAGGAATATTACCTCTTGTGAGGGCACTAGTTTTGATTTATTTTCGTTTACTGTGTACCCCAGGCATCTTAACTTTTTTACGTACGCCACATGTTTTAGTAGAATGTCCTTGCTCTCTGCTTGAATCAGGCAGTCGTCCAGGTATGGATAAATTTGAATTCCTTTTTGCCTGCAAATTGCAATTACTGGTGCCAGGCACTTTGTGTAGACCCTGGGCGCAGTAGATAAGCCAAAGGGCAGTGCAGAGAATTGATAGTGCATTGAACCAGCTAGAAATCTGAGGTATCTTCTGCAGTTTTGTCTGATAGGGACATGCAGGTATGCCTCTTTGAGGTCCAAAGTTACAAGCCAGCATGGGAAGAAGCTGCTGTAGTGTCAACATCTTGAATTTCGGAAAATCCAGGTAAGTGTTTAGTGAAGAAAGGTCCAGAATGGGTCTCCAGGCTTTGTCCTTTCTGGGAACCAGAAAAAGTCTCGAGTAAAATCCTTGTCCTTGTGGTGGTACCTTTTGAATAGCTCTCATATCCATGAGTGCTGTAATTTGTTTTTGAGCCTCTGCCCATTGATTTGGTGGCAGATTTGGCATTCCCTTTAACCTTGGTAGAGTGTGAAAGTGGAACCTGTTACCTTGAGTTACAATGTTGAGAACCCATTTGTCTTTGGTGATGCAATGCCAATTGTGATAGAAAAGTGTCAGTTTTCCTCCTAAGGGGGCTGCCAAGAGAGAGCTGTTTGGCAGCTGCAGTGGAAAGCCATTGAGGCTGCTTTTTATAAGGTTGAGGCCTGTCTTCTCCTGGCCTGGTGTACCCCGTTGTCAAGGCCTGTAAGGGCCTTGTGCCTGACCTCTACCTCTTGGACGTCTGTATCTGCCCCTTTGAGGCCTGTCTGTGACTGGAAAGGACCAATTTTTTGTTGGCCAATTTCTGCTAAAATGAGGAGGCTGAACCTGTAAGAAATCTTTCACCGTTTGCATGATTTTGCCTTATCCTCCATATTCTTTAATACCTCCTCTGCCTTAACTCCAAACAGCACATCCCGCTGCAAAGGTGCATCCAATAATTTGACCTCAACATGATCTGGTAAAGTACGTTCTTTTAACCAAGCATGCCTTCTAATGACAGAACCTGTAACTGCTGCTCTACAGGAGGCCTCTAAGGAATCAAACCCATATTGCAAAGTATGTTCTCCCACTTGTTCAGCTGCATGCAATAAATCCTGCATTTCTTTAAAATTAGGCGGATCTGCATCTGGAAGCATCTTTTGTTTCAACTGAGACATCAAAAATTGCTGATATTTTAGCATGTGAAACTGGCAATTCAAGGCTCTCATTGCTAAAGTTGCAGATGTATATACCTTCTTTCCCCATCTGTCTAATGCTCTGGAATCTCTGTCAGAGGGTACTGGGTTTTTTGCTGATGAGGCCTTAATCCCTTTGGGTCCCCGAGAAATAGTTTCAGGGTCAGCAACAGGGCTTTTGTACAGAAATTTGTGAGAGTCAAGGACTCTGTAATATCTATCAGGTTTAACTGGGGCTGGGGGTAAGGAGTCAGTGTTTAAACTGGATTCAGTGTACACATCATCCACAATACCTAAAACTGGCAGGATAGCAAGGGGTCTGTGTTGAGGCAATAAAAGGAAGTCTCTGAGCCTTTTCTTGGATTCTGAGTAATCCTGGCCTTCCCAATGGAAATGCTCCCTCATGGTATGTAAGGTCTCCCCAAAGGAGTGGTCCTCAGGCGGAGAGGCTGATGGAATTGATTCCTCAGCATCAGAATCCTCATAAGGGGGTAGAGAATATCCTAGGTCCGAGGAAGAGTCTGAGGAAATGGACACCTGGTCAGAAGATTCATAGTCTGCATCCTGTCTGGGCCTTTTATCAGGAGGGGGATGGGACCCCTTGATCAGGGTGATTAGGTCTTCGGCCATTTTTAGCATTTGTTTCCCCGGCATGGAGGCCTGTCCTGGAGAGAGTTGTGTCCGTTTCTTTGCTTTTAAGGGAGGGCTTAGGCTTAAGCAGATGGTTTAATAGTTAACTGGGTAGGTCTGAAAACACCCTCTGTAGCTGTGAATTGCTCAGCTACTTCGGTTCCCTCTGTAGGGTTAGGCTCGGAAAGCTGAAAACCTAGTGCATCCGAAGGCCTAGCCAGCTCCATGTGGGAGTCAGAGGCAGTCTGTGGTTCTGTGGAAGCGGTCGTCAGGGGCTGCGTAGGCGCCTCGCTGAAGACCGGAGAACCGGCGACTGGCCTAGAAGAGGCCTCGTAGTCAGTTTTGGGCCTCGGATGCCTGTCCTTGTCCTTGCGCTTTTTATGCATTGCGGTAGTCGGAAGTTCCGACGGCATGGTGTAATTTAATTTTCTGCCAAAATAATGTCGAACAAAATCAAACAGACGTTTAATAGTGCGCTTGTTAAACCTAGCACAAAACCGACAACCAGTGACGTCGTGGTCAGGGCCTAGGCATGGAATACAATAGGAGTGGAAGTCCTTATGAGGTATTTGCTTCCCACAAGAAATACAGTTATTAACTTTTACTGACATTGGTCTGAGGCAAGAAAAAGTTTCTCCAACGGGGTACTTAGCTTTTTTAGAAGACTTCGGTTCTGGATTCGGAATGAAAATCTCAGGAGTAGGCCAACCAGCACTTGCGAACTGCTTCTGCTTCGGGCACCACGCGACAAGAAAGACTGAAGAAAATGGCGTCGGCTGCATCTTATATACCCCGGACCAAGACTTTGGAACTCAGGCTGACTGGGGAACCGCCTGACGGCAGGATAACCCAAGTGTAATGACTGCAGCAGTGTAACACGATGAACATCACAAAATCAGTGTGCCGCACAATCACAGCCCTTAAGGCGAAATAACATACCTAACACACTAGTAATAGGTGACTCTATAGTCAGGCACACTGACGCCCCACTCACTAGGCTGGACATGGAGAAGGTCACTGTTAGCTGCCTGTCGGGAGTTAGAATCTGCCACATAACACAAGCACTCAGGTCACTCCAGAACAAGTACAAATATGACTCTGTCATTGTTCATGTTGGTGTAAATGACCTGAGACGTACCTCCCTGGACTACATGAAAAGAGACATGGAAGAGCTCTCTGATCATGTAGCCCAGGTGGGTATGACCCTGAGTAGCATCCTGCCCTCACCAAGAATGATATCACAGTATAAAGAAAAAAATGATCAATTTCAACAACTGGTTAAGTTTCTGGTGTCATTCAAAGTGAATCCAGTGTCTGTCAGCCTGGGACGACATGCTTGACAAGCCTCGTTGCTTCGCAAGAGACGGCTTGCACCTGTCACCCCAAGGCTTTGGAATACTGGCCAAGGCTCTTGCTGCCCCCACAGTGCCTTTTTTAGGCAAGGCTCAAAAGTCAAACCCACCTCTGTAAACAGCACAAATAAAAAAATGAGGGTTATGCTACTCAACGCCAGGAGTTTAAATCTCAAAATGCACGTGCTTGAAGCACTCCTTAGTATGGAGAAAGTACAGTATTGTACATTTGCCATAAATGTAGATATTTGAGTGTATTCACTGTTGCAGTCATTACATTTGGGTTATCTGTTGCAGGTAGCCCTCAGTTGGCCTGATTAACAAAGTCTTGGGTCCTGCGTCGGTTGCTGTCCCTTCTTCCATGACGTCAGGTCTTCAGGGGTATAAAACATGCAGCCGATGCCATTACATCAGTTTTTCTTGCCCCAGATGTCAAGTGCCTCCCTAATGGGAATCAATTAAATATAAAAGTACCAAGATATACCTCCAACAAAAAAGCAAATACATCAAAAAGGCTTTTAAGCATAGTAAAGGAAAGTAGAGGTATAGCCAAAAGAAGTTAGGGGGCTGGAGGGAGGGTAACCAGGACTGCAACAGTGAATACACTCGAACATCTACATTTATGGTAAGTGTACACAACTGTACTATGTTCTTCATGTTTCGCTGCTGCAGTCATTACATTTGGGTAGATTCCCAAAGCTATGGTTGGGAGAAGGAATTTAGATAGCATTAGGGCCAGCTACAAGGCCCTGCAAGACTGCAGTGACAAATCCAGCTCTGGATTTAGAGAAAATTGGCAAATGTTAATGCTTGGTGAAAGTATGTACAGAACTCCAGATAGCAGGTTCTAGGATGTCCCTGGTAGGGACGCCTCTGAGAAAGGCTGTAGAGGTAGATGCAGCTCTGGTGGAGTGAGGTCTGATCCCCTGGGGGGATAGGTTTTCCATGGTGCTCATAGCAGAAATTAATGCAATGTCTTATCCATTTAGAAATGGTTTGCTTTGAAATAGCCTTCCCCTCTACCCCTGCAGCAAATGCCACCAGCAGTTGTTCAGATTTCCTTTGAGGTTTAGTCCTGTCCAAGTAGAATCGAAGTTGTCTGTGCACATCTAAGGAATGCAGTATCCGTCCCCCTTTATTCTGTGGATTGGGAAAGAAGGTTGGCAAATGAATGGACTGATTAAGAGCCACACTGGCTACCACCTTGGGCATGAAGGATGGATTGGTTCTGAGGGTCACTCTGTCCGCATGAAAGATGATGAAAGGCTCCACTGCCATAAGGGCCTGTAATTCAGATACCCTTCTAGCTGAAGTGATTGCTAAAAGGAAAGCTGTTTTCTAAGAAAGAAATTCTAAGTCTACAGTAGCAGCTGGCTCGAAAGGAGGTAGAGTGAGTTTCTCCAAGACAAAGTTAAGGTCCCAGGTTGGGGTTGGAGCTCTCCTGGGTGGTCTCAAATTTTTGGCCCCTCTGAGGAAAGTACAGCTGTGTACACTTATCATAAATGTAGATGTTCGAGTGTATTCACTGTTGCAGTCATTACATTTGGGTAATCTGCTGGCAAGTTGCTCTGAGTCGACTGAATAACAAAGTCTTGGGTCCTGCGTCGGTAGCTGTCTCCTCTTCCATGACGTCAGGTCGTCAGGGGTATAAAACATGCAGCCGACGCCATTTTAATCAGTTTTTCTTGTCCCAGATGTCAGGTGCCCGCCAAATAGGGAGCAAAAAATATATATACATATACTTTAGAACACAAAAATTTTACCTTCAACTAAAAGCAAATACACCACAAAGGCTTTTGAGCATAGTGAAGGAAAGAAGAGGTATAATAATAGAGAAGAAAGAGGGCTGGCGGGTGGTTAACCCGGACTGCAACAGTGAATACACACGAACATCTACATTTATGCTAAGTGTACACAACTGTACTATGTTCCTAGTGTTTCACTGTTGCAGTCATTACATTTGGGTAGAATCCCAAAGCTATGGTTGGGAGGATGGATTTATACAGCAATAGGAGCAGCTATAAGGCCCTGCAGGACAGCAGTGGCAAAGCCAGCTCTGGATTGAGAGAAGAAAGGTAAATGGTAAATTTTGGTGAACGTATGAACTGAGCTCCAGGTAGCAGCTTCTAGAATGTCTCTGGTAGGAACCCCTCTGAGAAAGTCTGCAGAAGTAGATGCAGCCCAGGTGGAATGAGACCTGATCCCCTTGGGGATAGGTTTACCATGGTGCATATAGCAGAAACGAATGCAATGGCTTATCCATTTGGAAATAGACTGCTTTGAAATAGCCTTTCCCTCTGCTCCTGCAGCAAATGCCACCAATAGTTGTTCAGATTTTCTTAGAGATTTTGTCCTGTTTAAGTAGAATCTAAGTTGTCTGTGTACATCCAATGAATGCAGAATCCGCTCACCCTTGTTCTGTGGATTGGGGAAGAATGTTGGCAGATGAATGGTCTGATTAAGAGCCACACTGGATGCCACCTTAGGCATGAAAGATGGAATGGTTCTGACAGCCACCCTGTCCGGATGAAAAATAATGAAAGGTTCCACTGCCATAAGAGCCTGTAATTCTGAAATCCTTCTAGGTGAAGTGACTGCTAAAAGGAAAGCTGTTTTCCAGGAGAGAAATTTTAGGCCTGCAGTAGCAGCTGGCTCAAAAGGAGGGAGAGTGAGTTTTTCAAAAACAAAATTGAGGTCCCATGCAGGAGTTGGTGCTCTCCTGGGGGGTCTTAAATTATTTGCCCCTCTGAGATGCTGCTTTAGCAGAGGGATGAGAGAAGAGAGGAGGTTCTGTGTTGCAATGAGCTGAAATGGCAGAGGCATGGATTTTTATGGAAGAAAAAGATAGGCCCTTGTGAAGCATCTCAGTTAAGTATTGCAGAATCTGAGGAATATTGGGCATTGCTCTGCTTATTCTTTGTGACTGGTTCCAGGCACAGAATCTCTTCCATTTGTCAGCATATGATTTTCTAGTACTAGGTCTTCTAGCCTCCAAAATGACATCCATCACTGGTTTGCTGAGGGATGCCAAGGGTGAAATTAGTTGATTAGTCACGCTGCAAGATTCAAAGTTTGGAGCTGAGTGTGCAGAATTTGATAGTTCTGCTGAGACACTAGGTAAGGTGTCTGAGGCAGGTGCCACGGAGGAAGGTTCGACACATTGCGCAGGAGTGGGTACCAGTGTTGGCGAGGCCAGTCTGGAACAATCAGAATCATTTTTGGTTTGTCCTGTTTGACTTTTAGTAGAACTTTGGAGAGCAGAGGCAGAGGGGGAAAGCATAGACTGATGGGTTTTTCCAGCTGAATGATACAGCATCCACTTTCCAAGCTTTTTTGTGATGAATTCTTGTGCAGAATTTGTCCAACGGATAGTTCTGGGGTAAGGCAAAAAGATCTATGTCTGGGTTCCCCCATGTGCGTGTCAACATGTTGAAAAAGTACAGTTGTGTACACTTACCATAAATCTAGATGTTCGAGTGTATTCACTATTGCAGTCATTACATCTGGATAATCTGCTGGCAGGTTGCTCTCATTCGGCCTGAATATCAAAGTCTTGGGTCCAGCGTCGGTTGCGGTCTCCTCTTCCATGACATCAGGGGTATAAAACATGCAGACAACACCATTTTCTTCAGGTGCCCCCCAAATGGGGAGAAAAAAAGTAAAAAAAAAAAAAAAAAATATATATATATATATATATATATATATATATATATATATATATAAATACAATTGTAACAACATAACTTTACCGTCATCTAAAAGCAAATACACCAGAAAGGCTGTAGAATATAGTGAAGGAAAGAGAAGTTCTAGAAAAGAAAGAGGGATGGAGGGTGGGTAACCCGGACTGCAACAGTGAATACACTCAAACATCTACATTTATGGTACGTGTACACAACTGTACTATGTTCTTCTTGTTTCACTGTTGCAGTCACTACATTTGGGCAGAATCCCAAAGCTATGGCTGGGAGGCTGGAACTAAATAGCATTAGGAGCAGCTATAAGGCCCTGCAGAACTGCAGTGGAAACACCTGCCCTGGACTTAGAGAAGAGAGGCAAATGATAATGCTTTGTAAAAGTATGAACAGAGCTCCAAGAAGCAGCTTCTAGAATGTCTTTTGTTGGCACCCCTTTGAGAAAAGCTGCTGAGGTAGATGCAGCCCTGGTGGAATGTGACCTGATTCCCTTGGGCACCGGTTTACCATGATGCAAGTAGCAGAAACGAATGCAGTGGCTTATCCACTTTGAAATGGTCTGCTTTGAAATAGCCTTCCCCTCTGATCCTGCAGCGAATGCCACCAGTAGCTGCTCAGACTTTCTTAGAGATTTGGTCCTGTTTAAGTAAAATCTTAGTTGTCTGTGTATGTCCAAGGAATTGGGTAAAAAGTTGGCAGGTGAATAGTTTGGTTAAGAGCCACACTGGATACCACCTTAGGCATAAAGGAAGGATTAGTCCTGAGGGACACCCTGTCCAGGTAAAATGTAACAAAAGGCTCCACAGCCATGAGGACCTGTAGTTCTGAAACCCTTCTTGCTGAGGTGATTGTCAGAAGTAAAGCTGTTTTCCAAGATAAAAACTTTATATTCGCAGTAGCTGCTGGTTCAAATGGAGGCAGGGTGAGCTTCTCAACACAAAATTGAGGTCCCATGCAGGAGTTGGTGATCTTCTGGGAGGCCTTAAATTTTTGGCCCCTCTGAGATACTTTATCAGAGGATGAGAAAAGAGAGGAGGCTCTGTGTTGTAATGAGCCGAAATGGCAGAGGCATGGATTTTTATTGATGAAAAAGATAGGCCCTTGTCAAGTATCTCAGTCGAGTATTGTAAAATCTGAGGAATATTTGGCTTTGCTGTGTCTGTTCCTTGTGCTTGGTTCCAAGCATAGAATCTCTTCCATTTATCAGCATAAGATTCTCTAGTACTAGGCCTTCTGGCTTCCAAAATGACATTCATCACAGATTTACTGAGAGGTGTTGTTTGAATAATTACATAATCAACCATGCTGCCAGGTTCAGAGTTTGGAGCTGATTGTGCAGAATTTGATTGCTTTGCAGAGACAGTAGATGAGGTATTTGAGGCAAGTACCAAGGAGGGAGTTGAGACATATTCCTTAGAATTGGGTACTGGTGCTGGCGTGGCCAGTCCGTGGCAATTAGGATCATTTTTGTTATTTCCTGTCTGACCTTTAGTAAGACCTTGGGAAGAAGAGGCAGAGGAGGAAAGGCGTAGACTGATAGGTTTTTCCAACTGAAGGATAGGGCATCCACTTTCCATGCTTGTCTGTGATAAGTCCTTGTGCAGAATTTGTCCAGTTGATAATTTTGGGGAGAAGCAAATAGATCTATGTACGGACTCCCCCCATTTCTCTGTTATCACGCTGAAGACTTGTGGATCCAGTTTCCACTCGTGAGGGTCCATAACATTTCTGCTTAGGTCGTCTGCCAGAGTATTTTGTTTTCCTGGCAGGAATTGAGCTTGAAGATGTACTTGGTAAGTCAATGCTGTGTCCCACAATGCCATGGCTAGTCTGCAAAGGGGGTAGGAATGTGTGACCCCTGCTTGTTTATGTACCACATAACCATGGTGTTTGTCTGTCTTTATCAGTAGTTGTCCTGGATGAAGTAAGTCCTTGAACGCTATCAGGGCATTCTGAACAGCTAACATCGCTTTCTGGTCGATATGCAGATGCATTTGTTTTGGGCTCCATATGCCCTGAATGCATCTTCCCGCCAGGTGGGACCCCCAAGCATAATCTGATGCATCTGTAGTTAGGGTTTGGGTGGCAGGGGGTAGAGTGAAAGACAGTCCCATGTTCTGGTGACAGGTCTCTGCCCACCAAAGAAACTCCTGTTGTAGGCAAGGAATGAATCATTGTTTCCAGACTGTGACAATGTTGACTCCATAAACTTTATAGATACCACTGTAGTTTCCTCATATGCAGTCTCGCATATGGAATTAGTAGAATGCAGGATGCCATGAACCCCAAAGCCTGCAGAATTTGTCTTGCAGATAACTGGGTTTTTGTTGCCATCTGTTTGAAGTAAATAGTCAGTTGCCTTTGCTTGTCTGGCGTAAGGTAAGCCATCTGGGCAGTTGTATTCAAGCTTGCACCAAGGAATGTAATCTTTTGAGAGGGTACCAGTTGTGATTTCTTTTCATTTATTGTGTACCCTAGCATGTTAAAAGCTTTTTTTTTACAAACGCCAGATTTTGAAGAAGAATGTCCTTGTTTTCTGCTTGAATGAGACAGTCGTCCAGATAAGGATAAATTTGTATGCTTCTTTGTCTGCAAAATGCAATTACTGGTGCCAGGCACTTTGTAAAGACCCTGGGTGCAGTAGATAAGCCAAAGGGCAGTGCAGATAATTAGTAGTGCATAAAACCAGCCTTGAAACAGAGGTATCTTCTGCACGATTCTCTTATTGGGATATGCAGGTATGCCTCCTTTAAGTCTAGAGTCACTAACCAAGCGTTCTTGCCCAGCATGGGCAGAAGCTGTTGCAAAGTCAGCATTTTGAATTTTAGTATGTCCAAAAATGTGTTCAAAATCGATAAATCCAGTATTGGGTGCCAGGCATCGTCTTTTCTGGGCACCAGGAACAGTCTTGAATAAAACCCTTGTCCTTTTTCCTGTTCTGGTACTGGTTGAATAGCCCCCATATCCATGAGGGACATAACTTTTTTTCTGTGCCTCTGACCACTGATTTTGTGGCAGATCTGGCCAACCGTTTGGAATTGGCAAGGTATGGAAATGAAATCTGTATCCCTGGGATACTATGTTTAATACCCACTTGTCCTGGGTTATTATGTTTAATACCCACTTGTCCTGGGTTATTAACTGCCAATTTTGAGCATGAAGTGCTAATTTTCCCCCTAAGGTAGCTGCCAAAAGATAAGTGCTTGGTGATGGCAAAGGAAAGTCATTGAGACTGTTTACTGTAGGATTGTGCTTTGCTTCCTCCAGATTTGGAGGTAGATGCACCCCATTGCTTTGACCTGCAAGAACCCTGTGATTGGTATCTAGAGCCTTTTGAGCGCCTGGACTTGCCCCGTGAGGCTCTGTCGGACACAGGAAAGGACCAATCTGTTGCAGGCCAGTGTCTACTGAACCTGGGTGGCTGCACTTGTAAGAAATCTTTTACAGTTTGCATAGATTTAGCTTTGTCTTCCATTTTCTTTAAAACCTCTTCTGCCTTATTACCAAGCAGAGTATCATGCTGTAAAGGTGCATCCAACAATTTAGCTTTAACATGATCATTCAGATTTCGCTCTTTGAGCCAGGCATGCCTTCTAATCACAGATCCAGTAACTGCGACCCTGCAAAAGGCCTCCAAGGAATCAAAACCACATTGCAAAGTATGCTTTCCAACCTGTTCTGCTGCATGCAATAATTCCTGTAATTCTTTATTTTCCACACATTCAGAAATCAACATCATTTTCTGTTTCAATAATCCCATAACATGCTGTTGATATTTAAGCATATGAAACTGGCAGTTTAAGGCCCTAATTGCCATGGCTGCAGACGTATAAACCTTCTTTCCCCATCTATCCAGCACCCTGGAATCTTTAACAGAGGGGGTAGGATTCTTAGCTGTTGAAGCCTTTACACCTTTGGGACCCTGTGAGATAGTTTCAGGGTCAGCAGCAGGATTTTTGAATAAAAATTTGTGGGCGTCAGGAACCCTGCAATATCTGTCTTGCTTACTAGGAGCCAGAGGTAGGGAATCAGGGGCCATGCTAGATTCCGAAAACACATAATCAACAATGTCTAATACAGGAGGTATAGCCAAAGGCCTATGCTGAGGAAGAAGAAGGAAATCCCTAAGCCTCTTTTTTGATTCGGAGAAATCCTGACTCTCCCAATGAAAATGTTCCCTTAAAGTATGCAAGGTTTCTCCAAATGAATAATCATCAGGAGCAAATGCAGATGGGATTGATTCCTCTGCATCCAAATCCTCATAGGGTGGTATAGAAAATTCCTGATCATAAGAGGACTCAAAAGAAATAGAAACCTGATCTGAAGATTCATAATCACGGTCTTGCCTAGGCCTCTTATCAGGTGGGGGTTGGGAACCCCTGATCAAGGTAATTAAGCCTTCAGCCATTTCAATCATCTGTTTTTTAAGCATAGAGGCCTGAGCACGTGGCTCATGTGTCCGTTTTTTAGCCTTAGAAGCTGCTTTTGTCTTTGTTTTTGAAGCTGGCATCGGTTTTACATAGAAATGTTGAGGCCTGAAAACACCCTCAGAAGCCGGCGCCTGCTCAGCGGCTCCGGACCCATCCGAGGGAGAGACATCCGCGGGTACAATACTCAGAGTCTCGCGGCATGCCGGACTCCACATGGTTTTGGTAGAGGCCTGCGACTCGAAAGTAGCGGGTATCAGGGGCTGCGAATGCACCTCACTGAGTACCGGCGACTGGCTTAGGAGAAGCTTCGCCGTCTGTTTTGGACCTCAACAGTCTGTCTCTGTCCTTTCCTTTGCATTTTTTGTGAACTCCGGTAGTCGGATTGCTATCTGATGACATTTCAGGGTAATTAAATCTGTTTCCAGAATATTGTGAAGCAAAGATATACCGACGCTTAATAGTGCGCTGCTTAAATCTAGCACAAAATTGACAGCAAGGCACGTTATGATCTGGGCCTAGGCAAGGAATACAGTACAAATGAAAATCCTTATGAGGTACTTGCTTCCTACAAGTAATGCAATTATTAACTTTTACTGACATCGGTATGGAGCAAGAAAAAGTTTCCCCAACGGGGTACTTAGCTTTACTTGAAGACTTCGGTTCTGAAACTCGAATGCGAAAATTTCAGGAGTCGGCCTTTGGAATGTCTTGATTTGACTTGAGCGGCTCTCGAGGGGACTGGAAAGGACCAGTTCTTAGTACGCCAGTGCCTACTAAATCTTGAAGGTTGCACTTGTAAGAAATCGTTCACAGTTTGCATAGATTTAGCTTTATCTTCCATCTTTTTTAACACTTCTTCAGCCTTATTACCAAAGATACGGTCCTGTTGTAAAGGAGCATCCAACAATTTTGACTTAACATTGTCAGGCAGAGTTTGCTCTTTGAGCCAAGCATGCCGTCTTAGCACAGATCCAGTTACAGCAGCCCTGCAAGAGGCCTCCAAGGAATCAAAACCACATTGCAAAGTATGTTTTCCAACTTGTTCAGCTGAATTCAATAAATCCTGCAATTCTTTATTTTCCGCACAGTCAGAGATTAACATAATTTTCTCTTTAAGTAGTCCCATGATATGCTGTTGATATTTAAGCATATGAAATTGACAGTTTAAAGCCCTGATTGACAAGGTAGCAGACGTGTAAACCTTCTTACCCCATCTATCCAGCGCCCTGGAATCTCTATCAGAAGGGGTAGGATTTTTGGCAATAGAGGCCTTAATGCCCTTGGGACCCTGAGAAATGGTTTCAGGATCAACAATAGGGTTTTTGAAAAGGAATTTGTGGGAGTCAAGAATCCTGTAGTATCTGTCTGGCTTACAAGGAAACAGAGGCAGAGAATCATGAGTCATACTAGATTCTGAAAAAACATCAACAATGTCTAGAACAGGATGTATAGCCAAAGGCCTATGCTGAGGAAGTAGAAGAAAATCCCCAAGTCTCTTTTTAGATTCAGAGAAATCCTGACTTTCCCAGTGGAAATGTTCCCTTAAGGCATGCAAAGTTTCCCCAAAAGAAAAATCCTCAGGAAGAGAGGCAGGAGGAATTGAATCCTCTCCATCAGAGTCCTCATAAGTAGGGATAGACAAATCCTGTTCATTAGAAGAGTCAGAAGAAATATAATCCTGTTCAGAAGATTCATAATCAATGTCTTGCCTAGGCCTCTTAGGAGGGGGTTGGCTACCTCTGATCACAGTAATTAAATCTAGATCATTTGTTTTTTAGGCATAGGGGCCTGCACATGTGGCCCAGGCGTCTGTTTTTTAGACATAGATTTAGATTTTGGCCTTAGATTTGAAGATGGCATCAGTCTAATATACAAATCTGTAGGCCTGAAAACACTCTCAGAAGCCGGTGCCTGCACAGCGGCTCCGGACCCATCTAAGGTAGAGATATCTGCGGGTTCCATAACTGAAGCATCTCGGGGCATACTGGACTCCGAATGGGTCTCAGTAGAGGCCTGCGAATCAGAAGTAGCAGGTATCAGGGGCTGCGAAAGCACCTCACTGAGTACCAGCGAACCGGTGACTGGCTTAGCAGAAGTGTCATTGTCTGTTTTGGACCTCGGCGGTCTGTCTCTGTCTTTTTCTTTGTGTTTTTTAGGTATTCCGGTAGTCGGATTGCTAACAGACATTTCTGGATAGTTAAATCTTGAGCCAAAATATTTATAAGCAAAAATATACCCACGTTTAATTGTGCATTGATTAAATGTAGCACAAAACCAACAGCAAGGCACGTTGTGGTCAGGGCCTAGGCAAGGAATACAGTACAAATGAAAATCCTTATGAGGTATTTGCTTCCCACAAGCAATACAATTATTAACTTTTACTGACATCGGTAAGGAGCAAGAAAAAGTTTTCCCAACGTGGTACTTAGCTTTTAGTTGAAGACTTCGGTTCTGAAACTCGAAAACTAAAATTTCAGGAGTCGGCCGACCGGCACTTGCAAACTGCTTCTGCTTCGGGCACCGCGTGGCAAGAAAGACTGATGTAATGGCGTCGGCTGCATGTTTTATACCCCTGACGACCTGACGTCATGGAAGAAGGGACAGCAACCGACGCAGGACCCAAGACTTTGTTAATCAGGCTGACAGAGCAACCTGCCAGCAGATAACCCAAATGTAATGACTGCAACAGTGAAACATGAAGAACATCCTTTACAAATGCGCTCTATGAGAACCTACAAGGATGCATGGATCGTGCCATCCCTAGCAAAACCAAGACTCACTCCCCTAAGAGAAGGAAACCAGTCTGGTGGACCCCTGCCATAAACAGGCTATACAATAGGAGGAGGAAACTAGTACAGAAAAAAAGCAAATCCCAAGAAGGAAAGACATCCCTGATCAGTATCAGTAAGAAACTAAGGTCCATCATAAAATCATCCAAGGCTAACTTCGAAAAAAAAAATAGCCATAGATTCAAAAGATAACCAGAAAACCTTCTTTAGCTATGTCAAGAATCTAAGTGGCAACTCGCAGATATGCTCTGAGCTAGTGCAAAATAGCACAAAATATACTGAACCTACTAATATTGCCAACATCCTGGCAGAGTCAGTGCAAACTTCACCCCCTCTCACCCCCAAAAGGGCCCACAACAATACCAGAAAAGTGTAGTGTCCTGGAAATCACAGAAGCACAGGTGAAAACAGCCCTTTCAAAAGCGAAAAGCACAGCACCAATGGGGCCAGATGGTGTCCCAGGCTGTGTCTTGCACGAACTACAGAATGAACTAACCCCCCACTTACACACTGTTCAACCTCAGCCTCTCCACAGGCTATGTGCCCATAGAATGGCGCACAGCAACGGTTATTCTGCTCCACAAAAGAGGGGCCACAACTGACCCTGGTAACTATCACCCCATAAGCCTGGTCTGCAAGGCTATGGAGTGCATCATCATGGAACTCATTAACAAAGACATTGGGAACCTCCAAACACTTGACCCGACCCAATTTGGCTTTGTTAAGGGTAGATCATGCCTACTAAACCTGGTTGACTTCTTCGAGACAGTCACCAAGGCCATAGATGAATGGAAGGTGGTTCACACAACCTACCTTGACCTCGCCAAGGTTTTTGACACCATTCCCCACTCAGGAATTATAGAAAAACTCACCAGCCTGAACACAAACCCCTAAGTCACGAGATGGGTTGGCAACTGGCTTACAGACAGAACTCACACAGTTAGAATAGCAGGCTCCAGGTCCGACTCTAAACCAGTCACAAGTGGTGTCCCACAAGTCTCGGTCCTGGGACCCCTACTGTTCGACATATACTTCTCAGAAGTACAAGCAAAAATCATCTAGAATGTTTAAAGGTCCAAGAGGATAGAGTAACCTCAAGGAAGCATGTATGTACAAAACCCTGACCAATGATACCATAGCCACATCAGCTGCCTATTTAAAGAGTCCGGTAAACAGGTGTACTATAACCTTCAGGAGGAAATAGGAGGAAATCAGCCGCTAGGTGGGAAAGGATATCTACTAGGATGGTAGATACAAAACTGACGTCTGTCCTATGTGGATGCATCTGATGTATAGTCCGGCCCTATACCACCTGCCAACTAGAGGAGGAGGGTAGATACTGTTTAATGTGGTGTTAGGATCCTTACGGTAGCAGTAGCAATAAAATCCCCCTTAGGAGGAGCATAGAAACACCTATTAAATTTTAGGATTGCTTATACCAATTGGGGAGGGTAGGATGTTCTCAATAATCTTTATTAGGTAGCCCCAGTGAATAGATGTAGTATGGCCCTGCTGCTGTACTTGGCCTCGAGGTGGCTATTTCTTGTTAAACTTTGTTCCATGTGGTGGAACCACAAGGAGGTCTTCCTATGAATTCTTATGCTTGTCGTTCAGTTAAGTAACAGCTCTCTTCCTGTTGCATATGCCACTATAATAGTCAGTTTCCTGTCTGCTTTCCCTTGGTTCTTTGAGTAAGCGGTAACAACACTGATTGCCAAGGTATGCAGCTTTCCGGATTGTCTGTTTGTAATAAATGGCATGGGTAGAGTGGGAGGGATTGCTGTGTCTTGCCTGCAGGAAGAGGTTGCTGGATAGCCTTGATTTGCTACCTGTTGGATACTACCTCTTGGATACTCTGTAGGAAGGTTTGATTAGGAAGGGTTGCATGGTTTGAGGGTTGGTGGTTCTGAACTGGTCCTTGCCCAGGTAAAAATTGTCTGCCAGCAGGAGTGTGGTTCTAGAAAGTCTGCTGTTTAAGCTGTTTCAAATAGTGTCAAGTGATGCATGGTGACCTTCTTTTAGTTGTCTAAGCTGGTGGTTTTAGAAAAGGTTTACACATTCTTGATTCCTCTGAAATTGTCTTTGAGCAGGGGTTTCTTGAAAAAGTGGTGGAAGGAGGCTGTATTCTGCTGAAATAATGAGGTGTTGTTCTTTGTTGAGGATACTATGTGAGCTGAATGGAAGTTCTTTCAGATGTGAAAGGAGTGAAGGGTATATCCTATGTAGACTGGTCCTTTCTTGTCAGTCATCTTAGTTTTAGGATTTTTGCATTCTCAGCGTAGTTTCTTCTTTGTGAAGGTCTTTTTGCTCCAAAGTTCATGTTTGTTAGTCCTTTGGGTTTTCAGGTAGCATGCTGCTGCTATTGTTCATTTTCCGAGTTTGCTCAAAGGCTGGTTTGTTCATGTTTCTTGTTGGTTTTGTTCAGGATTAGCATATGTTCAATTGGCATCAGTCAGTTGTAAAGTTTTAGGGTTTGGATGGCTGTGGAGATTTTTGTTGTCTTTCCTGTGGCAAGTTCTTGGAGTATTGTTAGATGCACTTTGTTCTTCCAAGATTCTTAAGAGTGGCAAGTGTTGTTGGGGTTTGGCGTAATATGTTGTGTTCTTCCTTTTTCATGGAGGATTGATTCATCCCTTTTCCATGCTAGTGGGATGAGAGGTCCACTTGCAAAATTTTTGGCTGAATGATGAGGAGGAGATTGTTAAAGATTTTCCCAGGCTAGTTCTTCTTTCTTATGGTGTCGAAATCTTGAGTTTGTTTTTGTGCATTCTTTCTTTCTTGAGCATCTGAGTCATGGTGATCCGCTTTGTCCCGCTAGCATCTTTTCTTTTTCTGGGAATAATCGCTGAGCGCAGGATGTTGTAGCTGGTAATGACAGTGATGTTTTGGCCAGTTTCCTGGGTATGTTTCTGTGCCTGCCTGTTTGTTTCAACAGCCACATGACTGACTGTGGTGGCCACTGGTCAACAGTTGATTGGCTATGAATAGGAATGAACCTGACTTTTTGGATAGTACAGCATGCAATCCAGCATCTGGGGGGAGTTGATGCATGACTCTGTAGATGTTGATCCTGAGTCTAGGTCAACATGATCTGTTTGTCAATCCTCTGGATTGTTGATGTCTGAAGAATCTGGGCTGTGGCTTCCTCTTTAGGCCTCTTTGAACCCCCTGGGTTGACTGGTTTCCCCCTTCTGTCTGTGATAGGACTGGTTGTTTTAAGCGGCTGATGTTGTAGTTTTCAGTCATGAGGCCTTCTGTGTTGGGACAAATTCCGTATTAGGTACCATAGTTTTTTCAGCATGGTGCTGGGATTTTTCCTGCTGTTATAAATTTTGCTGTTCTCAAGTTCTCAATTGAGAACTTTGTTTTCTGATAATTTGTGATTGTTTGCTGAGCAAAGTGTCAATCTTTTCTGTCACCTGTGTTTTTGTTTGCCAGGTAATGCTATCTGTTTTTTGTTGTCAACAAATGTATGAGAATGTAGATGTTCTGGAGTTGATCAGTGTTAGGTTCTGTTGATGTCCTGCAAATCCCAATGCATGTGTCTTGATTGCCATGCATTTTGGTAATCATCTGTCCTAAGTAGATTAGCATTCGGTTAAGGCTGGCAGTTGTCCAGTTAGCCATCCTGCAAGTTGTGTAGATGACGCTTGTCGAATACTGGCAGAATTGGCAGTGCTCTGCACTGTAGATAAACTGAAGATGCAAGAATGGCCTCCTAATTCTCTGAAGTCCAAGGTGCAGGTTGCAAGCTGCAGATTGATAGAAGTCCAGATTGCAGGAGTAGGGACGTGCAGGCATGGTGAAAAATTGAGGCAGTTACAGGCCTATTGGTGAAGTTGCAGTCTCTCAGTATGCACTAGTTTCAGGTCTTTGAAGAACTCCTTTATGATCTCATTATGAAGTTTGAAAACTCCACTGTCTCTTTTCTTTTTTTGGAACTGGATTCAAGAACAGTTTGGTTTTCTACTCTTTTTCTCTTGTGTAAAGTTTGGATCTTTTAATGTGGGTAGATTTGGCATTTTTCTGTTGTTGTCTTTTGTTATTTGGAGGGTTCTTTGTGCAATTCTTCGTAACCTGCAGAACTGTTTTAGTGTTTCTTCGCCTTGATAACTCTATGTGGTGAAGTCAGAAAATCTGTTTGAAGTTTTAGCTGTAGCTTTTGCAAATTTGCTGTTTTACCTTCCTAAGTCTGTTAAAATTGTGCTTTGTGTGGCGGTTTTAGAAGTAAGTGTCTTGTGGCTGTGTTTTGGTAGTCCTCGTGGCTGTGTCTCTCTGCCTTCCTTGGTAGTGTGTAGTCACTCACTCTGTAGTGCCTTAGGAATGGTTTTCCTCCCTAAAGGTCAGAATCTTTCCCAGCCCCTTTTCTGTCTCAGGGCTGCCTGATGAGGAAATCTTCTTCCTTTTGCTAAACCTGCTGCCTTTTGGGGTTTCAAACCATTTACTCTTTAAGCAGGATTACAGTTTGCCTTTTTAACATTCATAACATAACCTGCTGGTCTACCTTTAACATGCTTGTCTTATCCTTGGGGCAGTCTAACAATTGGCTGAACTATCCCAACCCAGAGCTTGCTCCTTTAGCTTTCTAATGCCTTCTATCACTGTGCCAGTCATGGCTGATCTAAATGAAGCCTCAGTGCATCCACCACATTTTGAGGAATGGTTACTAACCTGTCATATGAGGTTCATTTTCTAATACATATTCAACCTGTTGTATGTTGTTTCTGGCTCAATTTTAGAACTACTAGCTCAAGCACTTACTCTGGTATTTATTATCATAATTGAACTGCTTTTTTAAACTCCTAGCTTTAGAGTAGCTGAAGTGTCAACTTTTTTTACCCCTGGAGTAGTGACTTGCTGTCCTTCTTTGGAGAAGGGTATTGTTTCCTTATGGTGGCCAGGCACTTGGGACCCTGGGATATAGTTTCAGCAGGGCTGGGGAGAAATGTGTCTGGTGCAGGAGCAGTGCAGGCACCCCTGTAAAATCTGTCTGAGGGGGCAGGGGCCCTGGAGTCTAGGTCTGCAGCAGAGCAGAAAGGGCGTCAAGCGTCACAGAAAAGATTAGGAGGAGATCTATAGTCTGGGCCTGGAGCTTGGAAGTGCTGGAGGTGCTTGCAATTGGTTCTGGGAATTTTTAGGAAGGTTGCTTGGATTGGATTGGAGAATTGCAAGCATGGGGAAAAGCAAAAAAGGAAAGGAAAGGAAGGCTGGAGAATGGAATGGATTCTTCAGCAGAATCATCAAGGGACACTGGCTCAGGGGGCTCTGCCCTAGGTCTCTCTTATCTGGGGGCTGAGAGGGGCTGAGTAGATGGCTCAGGGAGGGGCTCTAATTAAAGAAATCAAATCTTCTGCCAAGGCCACTGTATGTGAGCTGGAAGTGGAGCAAAGGTGAGGTGAAATTAAAGCACTGTGAGCGCTGGAGGTTGAGGGAGGTGCCTAGGCTGATGTGGTTTGCAGGCACTTGGCTGGCAGCGCTGGGCTTTGCTGCTGGGCTGAAGCCTAGCTTAATGGACATAGCAGCTGGCTGAAGCAGCACCACATGGCTAAATTTCAGAGGCCGAGGGGAATGGTGGCCGAAGTCAATGGTGGTTAGAGGGGTATCAGGGGCCTCATTTAGCAGCCTCAAGTGTGACGAGTACTCAGACCCAGTTCCCTTTTTCTCGGTTGGTTTCAGCAGCGAAAGCGTGCGTGGCGAGTGTCCGCGATTTTTTTCGAAAGAAGGGTCTGTTTTTGCCCTCGCGTTTTTGGCAGAGGTTAGCAAAGTCAGAACCGAAAATAAAGGGTAAAAAGTCCGACCCCAAAAAAACTAAGCGCTGCACCGGTTGACGCGGCCACAGGTTCGTCGGTTGAAGGAAGCACAGGCGAACAAGGGGCTGCACAAGGATGGGCTGGGCTAAACAAATTTGTTTCCCACAGGTTAAACAATTATTATTTTTTTTTTATTACACGGCTGAGGCAGAAAAGGGTCTCAGCGAAAGTCCCCAAGAAAATCTTCTAGCAAGTGCCAAGGAGTAAAAATCTCTGGATCCGACTGCCCTCCGACCGGGCTGCCACTTGCGGCGCGCTGCTTGCTTGCGCAGAAAGAAAGACAAGAAAAGATGGGGCTGGCTGCTGCTACTTGCCCAGTCCAGAGTCATGGATGGCGATGGGATGCGACATCGATCAAAGCGGACCCCGGACTGGAATCCGGCCGCCTGGCCAGGCTGCCTGGCGAGGACACAACCCCCTGTGTTATGACTGCAGATGCATCCATGAAGGACATCAGGAGGACTATGGCTAACCAAGTTCACCGATGACTGCAAACTGGGAGCCATAATTGACTCTCCAGCTGACACGGACATTCTCCAAAAGGGCCTTACTGAGATGGACACCTGGTGTCAAAGTCATGGTCTCAAGCTAAATGCCAAAAAATGCATAGTCATCTCATTTGGGAAAAACAAAACACCCATGAATTATCACATAGGTGGCAGCCCCCTTAATAAAGAAGAGGTAATAAGAGATCTGGGGACCCAGGTAGATAGTAATCTCTCCTTTAACAATCATATTGCCAAAGTAGTTAGGAAATCCTTCTATGTAGCCCATCTAATTACTAAAGGGTTTGCATCTAGAAATAGAGGTTATAGTTCCCCTCTACTCGTCACTCATCAGACCCATCAGAGTACAATGCCCCATTTGGGATGTACCTCACAAGACACTTCCAACAGTAGAAAGGTCACAAAAGTACTTCACCAAGAGGATTACTGGCCTCAAACATATGTCCTATGCAGACCGACTGAAAAAACTCCGGCTGTACTCAGTGGCATATCGCTTATTCAGAGATGATCTCTGCCTGACTTACAAAGCCATGTCCAACTCAGAATTGATGGACATTCTCCACCTAAAGAAATCCAAGTCACTGAGAGTCACTCGCTCTAGTGAGCTAAACCTCACCACAACAATAAATAGAACATGTTGGAGGGATAGATTCCTGTCACAGACTCCCCCACGCTTTGGAAAAAAATTCCTAACTACATTAGGCAGAGCCCCTCACTAACACTCTTCAAGAGAAACCTTGACGAGTGGATGGGTAACAGAAAATACACCCCTGGGATCACTTCACTGGCTCTTCTTGACAGAGGCTCAGTTAATTAATCAATGGGGTGCCGAAAGCTGACACACACTGGCTAGGCTTATAAATGCCCTTGGGCAGATAGCCTAGTACCTACCTATGAACTCCAAGACTTCTGAATGCCCACTGACTTTTGACACTTTTAAAAGTCTAACAATGTATTCAGGTTTTTAAAACTAAACTCCACTAGATGTACACATGGCATGTTTTGCCCCTTTTAAGGGCTTGGGGCTGATCAGTGTAGTTCGTTTGCTCAACATCTGAGAAATCTCAACTTATAAAACAAACTGATATGCTAACCATTAAGGTGACTACCCATGGAAGTCATGCATTTCTTTTAGACTGATGTGTTTTTTTCATGAAGTTTTGGCCATAGCTCTCAACTCTCCAGTTTTCTGCATTACAGTTTTGGTATGTTACTCATAAAATTGGTGGTTTTCTGGCAAATCACTGAAGATTGGAGTCAATAAAAAATGGCATACTTTTGAGCTTCAGCTTCTTCCACAAAATGCATACCAACACAAATCATATCCTTCAGAAAATGCACACTAACATAAATCATGTTATTCTATCAACTTTCTAAGTTTATAAGAGCAATATATAAAATCTGTCCGTACTTTTGGGTCTTTGTCCCACCACTGTTTTATGCTTTTTCAAGATTTCTTGTGCTAAAAGTTTAAGTATGGGCTTGGCCCACCAGCCTTTCACCTTCATTTTCCTCTGAAAGGGTACCACAACATGATCCAAATTCTCTCTACTGAACACCAGGGACCCAGTCTAAACTGGAAACTCCTGGGTCACGTCATCAGGCATCAATCCACTACAGGAGCTCCTTCTTGATACAAGGAAGTGGAGGGACCTGGACCTTTAAGGATCATCGGTGCTGGTAACTCCCTCTATTTTTTTATTTTATTTTACGTACCACAGGATTTTTCTCATATGTAGCCTTACCAAATGTATAATAAGGATGCTTTCTGCCTGGTATGGTGTCCTGTTGCCTGATGGTCTGGAAATACTGGGTAAGGAACTGTATCTTTTCCTGAGGCAAGAAGGCTTTCTGGTCACCGGAGTTTAACTCCATTCCCAGGAAAATTACCTTGGTGTTAGGCTGGATTTTTCTGATTGAGGATAAAGCCTAGACTTTACAAGCAATCCATGATCATTTGGAGGCATGTACCTACTTCATCCACAGTGTTTGTCTGAATGAAGCAGTTGTCCAGATAAAGGTACATCTAGATACATTCTGCTCTGCAAAATGCTATTACTGGAGCCTAGACATTTGCTAAAAACTCTCTGAGCAGTAGACAAGCCAAAGGGCAATAACCAAAATTAGTAGCGGGCACCCTTTGTCTTGAAGCAAAGCTACTGTGTTATTTGCTGTAGGGATGTGGAGGCAGGCATCCTACAGGTTCAAAGTGATCATGAGTGCCCGGTAGAGAATTATGGGAGAGAGTTTCTGTAAGGTAAGCATTTTTAATTTTGAGATCAGGAGGAACTAGGTTAGCTATAAGAATTCCAAGATAGGCCTCCAGGATCCTTCCTTTCCTGGGACAAGAAATAAAGTACAGTTGTGTACACTTACCATAAATGTAGACGTTCGAGTGTATTCATTGTTGCAGTCATCACCTGTGGGTTTTTTCATGTGGTAGCCCTCGGCCAGCCCGAATACCAGAATCAATGTTTTTCTGTGTCGGCTGCTGTTGCTTGTTGACTGACGTCAGGTTGTCAGTGCTATAAAGCAAGGCAGCCGACGCCATTACATCAGTTTCTCCTGCCATAAACAGTCAGAAGCCCCAGGAAATATGGTAAAGTGGTCCTGGTGGCTAAAAGTCACCGTAAGAAGCTCCCTAAGGAAAGAGGATACAAGGGGAAGGAGGGAGGGAAACCAGGACTGCAACAGTGAATACACTCAAACATCTACATTTATGGTAAGTGTACACAAAGTACAATTGTGTACACTTACCATAAACGTAGATGTTAGAGTGTATTCACTGTTGCAGTCCTTACAAATGGGTTATCCAGCTACCGGTAGCCAGCAGTCGGCCAGAATACCAAAGTCCTTGGTATATGACGTCTGCTGCCTCCGGATTAAGCCTGATGCCAGGTCGCCAGGTACAAAGGCAGGCAGCCGATGTCATTTCCTCAGTTTTTCTTGCTATAACTGTCAAGAGCCCCCAAAAAAGGTAAGCCAAGGTAAAGAGAACACAAAATCCAGTCTGTGCCCTAGGAAAAAAGGGGGGATGGAAGGGAGGGAAACTAGGACTGCAACAGTGAATACACTCGAACATCTACATTTATGGCAAGTGTACACAACTGTACTATGTTCATCGTGTTTCACTGTTGCAGTCCTTACAAATGGGTTGATTCCCAAAGCCCAGGAAAAAACAAAAAGGGAGGAGGAAAACCACTGATCAATGGTTGGTAAGAATGCCCTGCAACACTGCAGTGGCAAAACCAGCCCTGGACTTAGAAAATAAGGGCAAATTGTAATGTTTGGTGAAAGTGTGGACAGATGTCCAGGTAGCTGCTTCCATGATGTCCTTAGTAGGTACAGCTCTAAGAAAAGCTGCTGAGGTAGAGGTAGCTCTAGTAGAATGGGTCCCAACACCCTGAGGAGGAACCTTGCCATGCTGCAAGTAACAAAAGTAAACACAATGAGCAATCCATTTAGAAATAGTCTGTTTAGAAATAGCCTTGCCCTGGGCTCCAGGAGCAAAACTGACCAACAACTGATCTGACTTTCGAAAAGGTTTAGTCCTGTCCAGGTAAACTCTAAGTTGTCTATGCACATCCAGTGAATGCTACAACCTTTCTCCTCTATTCTGAGGATTAGGAAAGAAGGTAGGCAGGTGGATAGACTGGTTGAGAGTCAGGCTAGAAACCACCTTAGGCATAAAAGAAGGATTAGTCCGAACAGAAACCTGATCCACATGGAGAGTAATGAAAGGTTCTACTGCCATTAAGGCCTGCAGCTCAGACACTCTTCTAGCTGAAGTAATGGCCAAAAGAAAAGCAGTTTTCCAGGAGAGAAAAGTACAGTTGTGTACACTTACCATAAATGTAGATGTTTGAGTGTATTCACTGTTGCAGTCATCACATTCGAGTTATCTGCCTGCAAGTAGCCCTCAGCTGGCCTGAATACCAGAGTCTTCAGATTAATGCGTCGGATGTGTGTTCTTCTTCCATGACGCCAGTTCATCAGGTGTATAAAACATGCAGCCGACGCCATTACATCAGTTTTTCCTGCCCCAGATATCAAGTGCCTCCACAATAGGAAGCAATTATATGGTATGGTACACCCCCATCAAAAAGCAAATGCACCAGAAAAAATAAATATACTAAACAAGAAGGAAAGGTAGAGCCAGGAGAAGTCAGGGGGCTGGAGGGGGGGTAACCAGGACTGCAACAGTGAATATACTCGAACATCTACATTTATGGTAAGTGTACACAACTGTACTATGTTATTCGTGTTTCACTGTTGCAGTCATCACATTTGGGTTGATTCCCAAAGCTAAGGAAGGGAGGAAGAAGTTAAAGAGCATTAGGGCCAGCTATTAAGCTCTGCAAGACTGCAGTGGCAAATCCAGCTCTGGATTTAGAAAAGATAGGCATGTGGTAACGCTTGGTGAAGATATGTACAGAGCTCCAGGTAGCAGCCTTCTAGGATGTCCCTGGTAGGGACTCCTCTGAGAAAAGCCGCAGAGGTAGATACAGCCCTGGTGGAGTGTGATCTTATCCCCTGTGGGGTAGTTTTTCCATGGTGCTTGTAGCAGACATGAATGCAATGGGCTATCCATTTGGAAATGGTTTGCTTTGAAATGGCCTTCCCCTCTGCCCCTGCAGCAAAGCCAACTAGCAGCTGGAGGCTTAGTCCTGTCCAAATAAAATCTAAGTTGTCTGTGCACGTCCAGAGAGTGTAGTATTCGTTCCCCTTTGTTTTGTGGATTAGGGAAAAAAGTAGGAAAATGAATGGACAGATTTAGGGCCACACTAGACACCACCTTGGGCATAAAGGAAGGATTAGTCCTGAGGGAAACCCTGTCCGCATGGAAGATAATGAAGGGTTCCACTGTCATGAGGGCCTGTAATTCAGACACTCTTCTTGCTATAATGATGGCTAGAAGGAAGGCTGTTTTCCAAAAAAGGAATTTCAACTCTGCTGTTGCAGCTGGCTCAAAGGGGGGGGGGATGAGCTTTTCCAATACAAAGTTAAGGTCCCAGGCTGGAGGGGAAGCTCTCCTGGGTGGGTCTTAAATTCTTGGCCCCTCTAAGGAATTGTTTTAGCAAGGGGTGAGAGAAGAGGGGTAGCTCAGTATTATAATGTGTTGAAATGGCAGAGACATGAATTTTAATTGACGGGAAGGATAGGCCCTTGTGGAGCATTTCTGTTAAGTACTGTAGAATATGAGGTAAGCTGTGCACCGTTGTGCTTATTCCCTGAGCCTGGCTCCAGGAACAGTATCTTTTCCACTTTTCAGCATAGGAGTTTCTAGTAATAGGCCTCCTTGCCTCCAGAATGACATCCAGCACCTGCTTACTGAGGGATGCTAGAGGAGAGCTCAAGGAATTACCCAGGCTGCAAGTTCAGGGTTTGAAGCGGAGGGTGCAGAATCTGGCCCGCCTGCTGGGACAGCAGGGAAGGAGTCTGAGGCAGGTGCCATGGTTGCAGCAGTGTCATACGGTGCAAGAGGGGGTTACCAGTACTGGTGTGGCCAGTCTGGTGCAATCAGTATTGTCCTTGGCTTGTCCTGTTTGATCTTTATAAGAACCTTCGAGAGGAGAGGCAGAGGGGGAAAGGCATAAACCGAGAGGCTTTCCCAGGTAAAGGACAGGGCATCCACTTTCCAAGCTTGACTGTGGGGAGTTCTTGTGGAGAATTTGCTCAATTGGTAGTTCTGAGGGGAGGCAAACAGGTCTGCCTCTGGAATCCCCCCATTTGTTCATCAAGAGGTTGAATATTTTGGGTTCTAGTTACCATTCATGTGGGTCCATGAGATTTCTGCTCAAGTCATCTGCCAGTGAATTTAGTTTGCCTGGTAGGAATTGAGCTTGTAGGTGTACTTGGTAGCTCAAGGCTGTGTTCCACAGAGCCATGGCTAGTCTGCAGAGAGGATACGAGTGGGCTCCCTCCTACTTGTTTACGTACTACATAACTGTGGTGCTGTCTGTCTTTACCAATCGTTGTCCTGGAAAAATATGGTCTTTGAAGGCTGCAAGAGCATTCTGTACAGCTAACATTTCTTTTTGATTGACCTGCAGATGAATGCGTCTCGGGTTCCATTTGCCCTGAATGCACTGCCCTGCCATGTGAGCCCCCCCCATACATTGTCTGATGAGTCTGTTAGGGTTTCGGCGGCAGGGGGTAGAGTGAAAGGGAGTCCCTTGTTGTGGTAGCAGGCCTCTGCCCATCAAAGGAACTCTGTCTTCATACAAGGAATGATAAAAATCATTGTTTCCAGGTCCGGATAATGTTGACACCATAGGCTTTTTAGATACCATTGGAGTTTCCTCATATGCAGTCTTGCATATGGAATTAGTAGAATGCAAGAGGCCATGAACCCCATGGCTTGCAGTATTTTCCTTGCAGATAGCTGGGGTTTTGCAGCCAATAGTTTGAAGTAGGTTGTTAAATAAACTTGTTTCTCCAGAGTGAGGAATGCCATCTGGGAAGTTGTGTTCAAGCTTGCTCCCAGGAATACAATCTGTTGGCAGGGTACTAGGTGAGATTTCTTTTCATTGATGGTGTACCTCAGTGAGGTTAGAAGTTTCTTTACGAATGCCAGGTGTTGTAATAGCAAGTCCTGGCTTTCTGCCTGAATCATACAATCGTCCAAGTATGGGTAAATTTGAATATTTCTCTGCCTGCAAAATGCAATGGCTAGAGCTAGACACTTTGAATTGTCTACTGCGGCCAGGATATTCACAAAGGGAAGTGCAGAGAACTGATAGTGCAAGGCGCCTGCCCTGAAGCGTAGGTATTTCCTGCAAGATTCCCTTATTGGGATGTGCAGGTAAGCTTCCATTAAGTCTAGGGTTGCCAGCCAGGCATCCTTGGCTAGCATAGGAAGAAGCTGTTGAAGAGTTAGCATTTTGAATTTTGGAACTACCAGAAAGGTGTTGAGAATAGAGAGGTCCAGGATAGGACGCCAGGAGTTGTCTTTTCTGGGTACCAGAAAAAGTCTTGAATAAAAACCTTGTCCCTTTTGTTCTGCTGGGACAGGGTGAATAGCCCTGATACTGAGAAGAGAGAGAACCTGCTGTTGGGCCTCCACCCACTGATTTGAGGGTAGGTCTGGCCAACCATTTGGGGTTGGGAAGTGGAATCTGTATCCTTGGGAAACTATGTTCAAAACCCATTTGTCCTGGGTAATGAGTTCCCAGTTTTTTTTGCATGCAGGGTGAGCTTTCCTCCTAAGGGAGCAGATAGCTGAGCAGGGCTTGGAAGGGTTAAGGTTAAGTCATTGTGCCATTTTTCCGTAGGGGGTTGGCTTAATACTCCCTGCTTTGGAAGTGGGAGTCCCCCACTGCTTAGGTCTGTGCGTAGCCTGTGACTGTAGCCTAGGTGGTCTGCTGTTCCTGGGTTTGGACCGAGAAAGCCTGGAAGGGACTGGAAAGGACCAGTTCTTTGAAGGCCAATGCCTACTGAATCTGGGAGGCTGTGCTTGTAGGAAATCTTTAACAGTTTGCATAGATTTAGCTTTTTCCTCCATGCTTTTGAGGACGACTTCTGCTTTGTTTCCAAAAAGGCGGTTGTGGTTTAAAGAAGCATCCAGTAACTTAGCTTTAACATGATCTGGCAAGTTTTGTTCCTTAAGCCAAGCATGCCTTCTAAGTAAAAACCCAGTGACAGCAGCCCTGCAAGATGCTTCTAAAACGTCAAAACCACACTGCAAAGTATGTTTACCAACTTGTTCTGCAGAATGCATTAAATCTTGCAATTCTTTGTGTTCAGCACAGTCAGGAATCAACATCATTTTCTGTTTAAGTAGTCCCATAATATGGTGCTGATACTTTAACGTATAAAGCTGGCAATTTAAAGCCCCAATGGCCAAAGTAGCAGACGTGTATACCTTCTTACCCCATCTGTCTAAGGCTCTAGAATCTCTATCAGAAGGGGTAGTATTTTTGGCAGCAATAGCCTTAATGCCTTTTGGTCCTTGGGAAATGGTCTCTGGATCTGCAGAAGGATTCTTGAAGAGGAACTTGTGAGAGTCAGGTACTCTGTAGTACCTGTCAGGTTTTCTGGGAGCTGGAGGTAAAGTGTCTGGGGTAAGGCTAGATTCCAAGAAAGCATCATCTACAATGTCCAGAACAGGAGGGATAGCTAAAGGCCTGTGTTGAGGCAGGAGTAAGAATTCCCCAAGTCTCTTTTTGGACTCAGAGTAATCCTGGCTTTCCCAGCGGAAATGCTCCCTAAGAGTATGCAAGGTTTCACAGAAAGAAAAATCTTCTGGAAGGGAAGCAGAGGGAATGGAATTGTCTGCATCAGAATCCTCATAAGTAGATAAGGGCAAATCCTGGTAATCAGAAGGAGTAGAAATATCAGATTCCTGATCAGAAGAATCCGAAAGAAATTCAGTTCTAGGTCTTTTAGAGAGGGAAGGCTGGCTTCCCCTAATTAAGGCAATAAGGTCTTCAGCCATTCTAAGCATTTGTTTTCGAGGCATATAGGTCTGAGCCTGTGGTTTGGTCGTCTGTTTTCTAGGCATAGTGCGAGTTTTTGGCCCGAGGGATTCGGAATTTCTGGATGGAAACGATGGTGTCTGTTTTAATGTGAAGGTCTGTAGGCCTGAATACACCCTCAGAAGCCAGTGCCTGCACAGCGGCTTCGGACCCATCCAAGGAAGAGACATCCGCAGGTTCCATAGTCTAAGAAGCATCTTGCGGCATACCGGACTCCGAATGGGTCTCAGTAGAGGCCTGCAAATCTGAAGTAGCGGGTATCAGGGGGTGAGAAAGCACCTCACTGAGTACTGGTAGACTGGCGACTAGCTTAACGGAAGCGTCGTCAGCAGTTTTGGAGCTATGTGGTCTGTCTCTGTCTTTATCCTTACTTTTTTTGGAAGAGCGATAGTGGGATGGCTTAACGAAGCCATTTTGGAGTACTGAGATCGAGTATGAAAGTAATTGGCTGCAAAAATAGCCCGACGACAAATAGTTCAGGGTTGAACAAGGCACAAAACTGACAGCGAGGGACATTGTGGTCTGGGCCTAAACAGGGGATGCAGTAAGAATGAAAATCTCTATGACGTATTGCTTTCCACAGGAAAGAAAATTGTTAACTTTTATTGACATCGGTTGGAGCAAGAAAAAGGATCCCCAATGGGGTGCTTATTTTTTTTGAAGACGGCTGACCGGCACTTGCTATCTGCTTCTGTTTCGGGCACCGCACGACAAGAAAGACTGATGTAATTGCGTCGGCTGCATGTTTTATACCCCTGACCTCATGGAAGAAGAGACAGCGTCTGACGCAGAAATCCGAAGACTCTGGTAATTAGGCCGACTGAGGGCTACCTGCAGGCAGATAACCCAAATGTGATGACTGCAACAGTGAAACACGAAGAACATCTTCAAATCTGCTGAGGTAGCAGGCTCAAAGGGAGGCAGAGTAAGTTACTCAAGCACAAAATTAAGATCCCAAGCAGGAGTGGGTGCCCTTCTAGGAGACTTTAAATTGCTAACTTCCCTGAGGAACTGTTTCATCACGGGATGAGAAAAAATGGGTTGTTCAAAGGAACAGTGAGCAGAAATAGCTGAAGCATGAATCTTGATAGAAGAGAAGGAAAGTCCGCCATTAAGTAAACCTGCCAGAAAATCAAGAATTAAGAGAAGGTTGAGATGGGTCTTCTCTAGTCTGCATCCAAATGGAGAATCTTTTCCACTTATCTGTATAATATTTCCTAGTACTAGGCCTCTTGGCCTCATGAAGGACCTCAACCACCTGTTGAGAAAGTTTTAAATTATGAGCCAGGCAGTCAAATGCAGTGTCTGAAGGTGAGGATGCAGAATCTCTCCTCCGTCCTGAACCAAGAGATTTGGTATCGAGAAAGATGCCAAGACTGAGACTGGGAGAGACTGCGAAGAAGTGGATACCAATGCTGCCTGGGCCAGTCTGGAGCTAGGATGATGGCCCTTGGTTTTTCGTCCTTTATCTTTAACAGCACTCTGGGAAGAAGAGGCAGAGGAGAGAAGGCATAGCCCAACAGCTGTGTCCAGGGGAAGGACAGAGCATCCACTTTCCAAGCCTTGTCGTGATGATCCCTGGTGCAAAAGGTTGGAAGAAGGTGGTTGGTTGGAGAAAAAAAGAGATCCACCTGGGGAGTGCCCCAACACTGAACAATGCGATGAAAGATGGTCCTGTTTAGTTGCCACTCGTGAGGATCCAGGACCTGCCTGCTAAACCTGTTTGCCAAGGTGTTGAGCCTTCCTGGAACAAACTGGGCTATCAGAAGATCAGAGAAGCTGCCATGGACCATAGTCTCATGCTTTGTCTGCACAGGGGGTAAGAGTGAGTCCCTCCCTGCTTGTTGATGTACCACATGATTGTAGTGTTGTCTGTCCTGACTAGAAGAGTACCAGGAGAGAGAAGATGCTTAAAAGCCATCAAGGCCTGCTGAACTGCTATCATTTCCTTCAGATTTATGTGCAATTGGGCTTGCTGGTAGCTCTAAGCTCCCCGAATGCATGTGCCCTCTAGATGTGCTCCCCAAGTGTAATCCGAGGCATCCGTGGTGAGAGTCTGGTTGGCAGGAGGTGGACAGAAAGGTAGGCTTCTGTTCTGTGCACAGGCCGCAGCCCACCAAAGGAACTCTGCCTGCAGGCAGGGAATTAGTGGAAGAATCAAGTCCAAATCCTGAGTGTGTTGATAACAAAGGTTTTTGAAGTACCATTGTATTTTCCTCATATGCAGTCTGGCATATGGAATCATCAGAATACATGAAGCCATGAACTCCAGGGCTTGCAGGAATTGCCTTGCAGAGAGCTGGGTCATGCTTGCCAGGTTCTTGAAGTAGTTCGAAAGATCCATCTATTTCTCTTGAGGGAGAGATACCATCTGGGTGGCTGTGTTCAGACTCGCTCCCAGGAATACAATCTCCCTGGTGGGTACCGATTTTGACTTCTTTTCACTGATTGTGTAGCCCAAAGAGGTGAGAAGGTTCTTCACAAAGTCCAAATCCCTTAGAAGTTGCTCTGACGAGTTTGCTTGAATAAGGCAATTGTCCAGGTAAGGGTAAATTTGAATGTTTCTTTGCCTGCCAAAGGCAATGACTGGAGCCAGACATTTTCTAAAAACTCTGGGAGCAGTAGATAAGCCAAAGGGCAGTGCAGAGAATTGGAAGTGCCTGTTCCCTGCCCTGAAACAAAGGAACTGCCTGCAGCTTTCCCTTACAGGGATGTGCAAGTAAGCTTCTTTTAGATCCAAAGTCACCAGCCAGGAATCCTTGGCCAGCATTGGCAGCAACTGCTAAAGAGTGAGCATTTTGAATTTGGGACTCACCAGAAAGGTGTTTAGAATGGACAAATCCAGAATAGGGCGCCAGGTGCCTCTTTTTTGAGGACCAGGAAAAGTCTTGAGTAAAAACCCTGGCCTATATGTAGTGCAGGAACTGGCTCTATTGCTCCCAGGTTTAGCAAGGAAGAAACTTGTTTTTCTGCTTCTACCCTCTGAAGTAGGGGAATATCTGTGTATCCTTGGAGGACCAGGAAGGTGTGAAAGGAGAATTTGCAGCCTTGGAATACTATTTTTAGCACCCATTTGTCGTCCTTGATAGTGTGCCAGACATCTGCATAAATGGCCAACCTTCCTCCCAAAGGAAACCCTGGACCTGCAGAGGCAAGCAAGGGAAGGCTGGATTCTTTGAGAATGTTTGCCTTGGGAAGTTTGCTTAGAACTCCCTTATTTTGAAGATGAAGTCTGCCAGTGTTTAGCCTTTTGAGGGGTGGAAGTCTGTCCCCTGGAAAATCTGTAGCCCCTAATCTAGTGTGACCCTGTTTACTAGGATCAGGAAAAGTGCAACTCTTAGAAGGGTTGTTGTTGTTGTCTTTCGGCTTTTCCCAGTCAGGAGTCGCCACAGCGGAACTCCGGTCCGCTAATGATTGGCAGTAAATTTTGATGAACGCTGAGGTGCCAGCTCGACGTTCAACCTTCAACGAAGGCACGCCCATTTACACATGTCTTTCGAACGCAATGCCTGCTAAAACAAGGAGGCTGAACTTGCAGGACATCCTTAACAGTTTGCACAGACTTAAGCCTTATCCTCCAACTACTTCAACACTTCTGCTTTGCTTCCAAAAAGATTTCCTTATGCAAGGGCACATCCAGTAATATAGATTTTACAGGTTCAGAAAGGGGCTGTTCCCTGAGCCAAGCATGTTTTCTGATAACAGAGCCAGTGGCCGCAGCTTTGCAAGAAGCCTCCAAAGTGTCAAAATCACAATGTAGAGAATGTTTATTAACCAGAGTGGCAGAATTCAATAAGTCTTGCATGTCCTTATTCTCCATCAGGGAAGGAACACCAGCAATTTTAGCCTTAATGGCCTCCAAAGTATGTTGCTGATACTTAAGCATATGAAAGAGACAATTAACAGACCTAATAGCCAGGGTGGAAGAAGTATAAACCTTTTTACCCCACCTAAGGCCCTAGATTCCGTCAGAAGGAACAGGATTTTCAGCAACAGTGGCCTTAACACCCTTAGGGCTCTGAGAAATAATCTCTGGATCAGCAGTAGGATTTTTGAAAAGGAACTGATGAGAATCAGGAACTCTAGAATAACTGTCAGGCTTTCTGGGAGCATGAGGAACAGAATTAGGAGTCAAAGAATTTCCCAAGAAAACATCACCAACAACTTCCAAAACTGGGGGAATAGCCAAAGGCTTATGCTGAGGCAAATCCAAGAACTCCCTAATCCGCTTCTTAGACTGAGGGTTGTCCTGACTTTCCCATATGAAATGCTCCCAGAAGGTATCCAGAGTATCCCCAAATGAGAAATCTTCTGGGGGAGAGGCTGAAGGGATAGAGTCTTCAGCATCAGAATCCTCAAAACCAGAAAAAAGCTGAGTGTCCCCCTTCATCAGCAGAGGCGCTGGAAACCTCTGAGTCTGAGACAGACAAAACATCCAGGGACAATTCCCTAGCCCTCTTAGAAGGAGGTTGCTGAGAGCCCCTGATAAGAGTCAAGAGATCACTAGCCATCCTAACCATTTGAGCCTGAGGCAATTGAGGGGAGGCTGGCACCTGTTCAGGGGTAGATTTTCAGCTGGGAGGCCTATAGGAAAGCCACAGGGACTCGGGAGGCCTAGCCACCGCCGAAGTGTGAACCGAGGTCGTTGGTCTGGATCTGGTCTCCAAGCAGAGAAAAGAGGCCTCCGAAGCCAGTGCCTGCTTAGCGGCCCTGGATCCATCAGAGGCGGCGACAGGTGGAGGGTCCGAAGGCAAAGAAGATGCCTGCAAAATGGTCGGCTCAGCCAAGGCCTCCGAAAACGCCTGCAGCTGAACATCCGCGGACTGCAGGGGCAAAGGAAGCACCTCACTGGCTACCGCTGAACCGACAACCAATTTCAAAGGGGTGTCGTCAGTTAATTTAACCCTAGGCCTGTCGCTGTCCTTATCCTTTCACTTATTGGAAACATCTGAAGTCGGGAGACCAGAGGATGCCATACCGACAAACTCAGGCCAAACTCCGAAGTGCTTATACAAAATCCTAGCTCTTTGGCGTATGGCACGCGGGTTGAAAGAAGCACAGAGATCACAATTTGGGACGTCGTGCTCAAAGCCCAAACAAGTAATACAGTTAAAAATGAAAATCATGGTGCAGAATCTGTTTTTCACAGGCAAGACAGTTGTTAATTTTCTCTGACCTTCATTAAAGCAAGATAAAAGGGTCCCCAATGGGGTACTTATCTGAGGATGTCTTCAACTTTACAAGTCGGAATACAAAAAGAAGGTAATCGTTTGACCGGCACTTGTGCAAATTACTTCTGCTTCGGGCTCCGCAGCAAGAAAGACTGAGGAAATGACGGCTGCCTGCCTTTGTATCAGATGTCCTGGTGTCAAGCTTAATCCGGAGTCAGCCGACGTCATATACCAATGACTTTAGTATTCTGGCTGACTGGGAGCCGGATAACCCATTTGTAAGGACTGCAACAGTGAAACACGAACATCTGTACTATGTTCTTCATGTTTCACTGTTGCAGTCATCACCTGTGGGAGGATTCCCAAAACTGAGGAGAAGGGTGGTAGGATTATTAAGAGACCTAGGCCTGAGTCAGCATGCCCCGTAGAACTGCAGAGGCAAACCCTGCCCTAGCCTTAGAGAAAAGAGGTAGGTGGTAATGCTTTGTAAAGGTATGGACACAAGTCCAGGTGGCAGCTTCCAAGATGTCCCTGGTGGGAACTCCTCTGAGGAATGCTGTGTAAGTGGAGGCTGCCCTAGTGGAATGGGTACGAATAGACTTAGCGGGGTGGTTTCCCATGTAATCTGTAGCAGAAATGGATACAGTGTGATATCCATTTGGAAATGGTTTGCTTGGAAATGGGCTTCCCCCTCTGCCCCTGGGGCAAAAGTGACCAGTAGTTGGTCTGTTTCCTGAAGAGTTTAGTATGGTCCAGGTAGTATCTGAGCTGTCTGTGCATGTCTAGCAAGTGTAGAATTCTTTCCCCCTTGTTTTGAGGGTTGGGAAAGAAGGTGGGTAGGTGCATGGCCTGGTTGACGGTCACATCAGATACCACCCTGGGCATAAAGGAGGGGTTAGTCTTCAGGGAGACCCCGTCTGCATGGAAAATGATGAAAGGCTCAACAGCCATGACAGCCTGAAGTTCTGATACCCTTCTGGCTGAGGTGACAGCTAGTAGGAAGGCAGTCTTCCAGTAGAGGTATTTCAATTCTTTAGAAGAAGCAGATTCGAAAGGAAGGCAAGGTTAGTTTTTCTAGAACATAATTCAGGTCTCAGGGTGGCATGGGAAGCCTTCTGGGAGGTCTGATATTAGAAGCCCCTCTGAGAAATTGCTTAATCAAAGGATGAGAAAAGAGGGGTGGGTCTGAATTGTAATGGGCAGAAATGGCTGAAGCATGGATTTTAACAGAGGAGAAAGAGAGGCCACTATTGAGCAACTCGGCTAGGTAATCGAAGAGGGATGGAAGGACTGAAGGTACTGGCCCCTTTGGACTGGTTCCAAGAGCAGAATCTTTTCCATTTCCCTGCGTATGATTTTCTGGTGCTGGGCCTTCTGGCCTCTGATGATGTCTAGGACCCGTTTGCTTAAGAGGGACTCCTTGTTAGCTTTAAAAGGTATAAGCCATGCTGAAAGATTGAGAGTCTGTAAGTCTGGGTGCAGTACCTTCCCCCCTCACCTGGGTCAAGACTTCGGAGATCAGAGGAAACTGCTTGGGGGGCTGTAGGGCCGGGCTGCGCAGTAAGGGTTACCAATGCTGTCTGGGCCAATCTGGAGCAATGATGATGGTCTTTGGTCTCTCCTCCCTTATTCTGATCAGTACCTTGGGAATAAGGGGCAGAGGAGGGAATGCGTACACAAACAGGGAGTGACAGGGGAAGATCAAGGCATCCACCTTCCACGCTAGGAGGTGATACTACCCGGTACAGAACTTTTGCAGCTGGTGGCTGAGGTGCGAGGTAAAGAGATCCACTTCCAGAGTCCATCACTCCAGAGTGATTTGCAGAAAGATTTCCCTGTGGAGCTGCCATTCATGGGGGTCCAATAAGTTTCTGCTTAGGTGGTCTGCCAGGGTGTTGTTGACCCCTGGTAGGTATTGGGCAATTAGGTGTAGACCCATGAAGGTGGCTATAAGCCAGAGGCTCATGGCTAACCTGCACAGGGGTAAGACTGGGCACCCCCCCCCGTTTGTTGATATACCACATTACTGTGGTGTTGTCTGTTTTTATAAGGAGAACTCCTGGCATGAGATGGGGTTTGAAAGATGTCAAAGCCTTTTGTGCTGCCATCATTTCTTTCTGACTGATGTGCAAGTGAAGTTGCTGAGCATTCCAAAGACCTTGGGTGCACCTGCCTGCTAGGTGAGTGCCCCAAGCAATGTATGAAGCATCGGTGGTGATGGTCTGGCCGGAAGGGCAGAGGATGAAGGGAAGATCCTTGTTCCTAGCACAGGCCTCTGCTCCCCAGAAAAACTCGGCCCTTATATATGGGATCAGAGGGAGGGAGAGAGGTCTCTAGGAAATGAGTGCTGGCACTAAAGGTTCTTTAAATACCACTGAAGTTTACTCATGTGAAGCCTGGCCAGAGGAATGAGAAGGATGCAAGATGCCATGTATCCCAGGGCTTGCAGGAACTTACTTGCAGTGAGGTGACTTCTGGAAACCAGCTGGGTAAAGTAGAGAGGCAGGAATCTCTACTTTTCTGGGGATAGGAAGGTCATTTGGGATGCTGTGTCTAGCACAGCTCCCAAGAAAATTATCTTTCTGGTGGGGTTTTGCTTTGATTTCTTCTCATTGATGGTGAATCCTAGGGAAGTTAGGAGTGATTTGATAAAGAGAAGGTCATGGAGCAGCTTTTCTTTGCAGTCTGCCTGAATGAGGCAGTCATCCAGGTAAGGGTGAATTCTGTATACTTCTCTGTCTGCAGAATGCTATGGCCGGGGCCAAGCATTTGGTGAATACTCTGGGAGCAGTAGATAAGACAAAGAGCAGCGAAGAGAACTGAAAATGTTGAGAGCCTGTTCTGAAGCACAGGAATTTCCTGCAGGATTCCCTGATGGGGATGTGGAGGTAGGCATCTTTTAGTTCTAGGGTCACTAGCCAGGCATTTTTTATTAACATAGGCAGCAGCTGCTGCAAAGTTTGCATTTTGAATCTGGGGACCACCAGGGAGGTGTTCAGAATGGATAGATCCAGGATGGGGAGCCAAGTGCCCTCTTTTCCGGGAACAAGGAACAGTCTGGAATAAAAGCCTTTGCCTGTCTGATCTGAGAAAATAGGTTCTATTGCCCCCTTGGGATATGAGAGCTTGGACCCATTTCAATGCCTCTGCCCACTGATGTGGAAGTAAGTCTGGGTACCCTCTTGGAACTGGGAGTTTGCTAAAAGAGAATTTGTATCCCTGAAAAATGACCTTTAAGACCCATTGGTCCTTTGATACAGAAAGCCAATTGTCTCTGAAGAAGGAAAGTCTTCATCCTAGTTTTTGATGAGTGAAGGGAGGGCAGAGGGGGAAGGGGAGTCATTGAGTGTTTCCATAGAAGGTTGTTGTAGAACTCCCTACCTCAGAGATGGAAGTGGTCCATTGTTTGCCTCTCTGCTGGCCCTGGGATAGGGGCCTGGATGGTCTGTCCCTGTGGGGCTTACCTTGGCTCTGTCTGCTAGGTGCAGGGAAGGCCCAGTGCTTAGAGGGAAAGTTCCTGCTGAATCTGGGAGGATGAACCTGAAAGAAATCAATTACTGTTTGCATATATTTCGCTTTGTCTTCCATCTTTTTAAGCACCTCTTCTGCTTTTTCCCCAAGCAATAGCTCCTTATCTAGGGGTGCATCAATAAGTTTAGAATTGATATGATCAGTTAGGGGTTGTTCCTTCAGTCAAGCATGTCTCATAACAGATCCTGTCACTGCTGCCCTGCTAGAGGCTTCTAGGGCATCATATCCACATTGTAATGAGTGTTTGGCCACTTGACCAGCAGAGTGCAGTAAATCTGCTAAATCTTTTGAACTGGCACAGTCAGGAAAGGTAGCAACCTTCTGTTTTAATAGTTCCAAAGTGTGTTGTTGATATTTTAACATATGAAACTGACACTTGAGCGCCCAGATAGCCAAGGATGCCGAGGTGTATACTCCCCCCCCCCCATCTGTCCAGAGCTCTGGAGTCCTTGTCAGAAGGAAAATGATTCTTGGCAGAACTAGTCTTAGCTCCTTTACATCCCTGTGTAATGACCTCTGGGTCTGCAGCAGGATTTCTGTACAGGTATTTATGAGAATCCGGTACTCTGTATTACTTGTCAGGTTTACTGGGAGCAGGAGGGAGGGCATCAGGGGCTAAGCTGGATTAATGTTCTAAAATAGGGGGGATGGCCAGGGGTCTTTGCTGGGGCAAGTCCAAAAACTCTCTAAGTCTTTTTTTAGACTGTGGGAAGTCCTGAGATTCCCACTGGAAATGTTCCCTGAGGGAGTGAAGGGTTTCTCCAAAAGAAAGGTCTTCTGGAGGGGAGGCAAAAGGGATGGATTCCTCTGCATCTGAAATCCTCATAAGCAGTTAAGGGATGCTGTTCCACTTCAAAAACTGAATAGTCAGATTCTTCAGAATCCTGTTCTGCCAATTTCTGGAGAAGGGTGCCTTTTCCTTTTAGAAGTTGTGGAACTGACTACCCCGGATAAGGGAGATGAGGTCCTCCGCCATTTTAAGCATTTGTGCTTGGGGTGGTGGAGCAGTAGCAAGATGGTGGCTAGAAGCAGATGTCCTAGGAGTGGCCTGGCTAGTAGGCCTGACAGAATCCGTCGATCTGAGAGAAATGACAGTCGGATGCAAAGACGTCGTTTTTTGTCTAGATTCGGTAGTGTCAAAGGCCTTCTCGGAAGCCAGTGCCTGTGTCGCGGTTCTGGATCCAACCGAGGTAGATACAGCCAAAGGCTCGGAAGATGAAGAAGATTTCTGCGGCATACCGGACACCGAAAGGGTCTCGGTGGAGGCCTGCACAGATATCAAATTGTGCATCAGGGGCTGCGAAAGCTCCTCACTGAATTCCGGAGAACTGACTACCTGCTTAGCGGTATCATCATCAGAAGGCTTAGCCTTGTGTGGTCTGTCTCTATCTTTATCTCTACGTTTTCTTCGTAATGTCCAGATTACTGGCTGACGGACGCCATATCGGAATGCAAAGATGGAGCAAGAAAATAACAGTCTACAAAAAGCTGTACGGCGAATGGTTCTCGCATTAAAGAGGGCACAGAAACAGCAACGGGGGACGTCGTGGTCTGGGCTTAAACAAGTGACGCAGTAAGAATGGAAGTCTCGGTGTGGGATTTGCTTTCCACAGGCACGACAAATCAGACATCGGTTAGTGTAAGAAAAAAGGATCCCCAATGAGGTACTTGGCTTTAGACATTTTCAGCTGAAATTCATCTTCTGGTAGCAACCAAGCGGCACTCATGCGAACTGCTTCTGCTATGGGCTCCACCGCAAGAAAGACTGATGTAATGATGTCGGCTGCCTTGCATTACAGCACTGATGACCTGAAGTCAGTCAACAAGCAACAGCAGCTGAAGCAGAAAAACATTGACTCTGGTATTCGGGCCGGCCGAGGGCTACTTTTTTTTTATGGACAGCCTTACCTTCCATCCCCTCTAGCTTTTAGTTTCTATTTGTTTGAGGAGGGATTCCTAGTACTTAACCAAATAAAATTAGTAGTTTAAGGATCTCACATGCAGGGTAATTGAAGTGTAATCTTTTCGGCCACATTTATTGAGAGGTCTACCCTCCCTATCACTTAGTAAAAAGATTCTTGAAAGTGTAGTCCTTGGCTCCTTTGCACCTTGAGGAGACCACCTCAAAATCTGTCAAGATATGAAGTTTTGTTAAAACTGGCACAATTTTCAAATAGCAGAGCTATGGATTTTCTACAAGTGCAATAACACAAATTGATAATCTTCTTGGAATTTTTGACACACACAACAGTAAGTGTCAGTGGGTTTTTCTTTGAATGGCACAGAGAAATAGGTCTTTAAAAATTTGATTATAAAAAATACTGTAAATTACCCAAAAAGTGATTCTTCAAACTGCATCTGGATACTGTCTTAGATCAAGGGCCTCAGTCTCCTTCAGCGGCAAGAAAATTCAGCCAGACACGAGTATATCCACTTTATCATCATGATCCCTCTAATAGATGTACCATAAGGTTGCACCTGGCCAGAGGACTGATGCCCACCTCTAACTTTACCTTGATCAATCTACAATTCCTGTAGCAATAATCGTAACAGGGAGGGATGTTGGCATAGTAGAGGGAGTTTGGCATAATGGTTAAGATATTTGCCTTACAAACGCAAGGTGCAGGGTTTGATTCTCACATGAATTAATTGGCTAGGCTTAAAATGGCCCAAAAGGGCAGTTAGCCTAGTACTAATCTATGAACCTACAAACGCTGTACATCTACAAATGGAGAACCTATACAAAAGTACATAATCAGTGATGGCATAGAAAGTTACAGGTGGGCAATATTCAAAAAGATGCAAAATACTTACAGCTGTTCCAATGACACAAGACCAGCGAATGCTTTCTTTGGAATTGACTTTATCTTGTTGCCTTGAAGTACTCTAAAACAACAAACAAAAATAAAAATCATAAAAATGCCTATATTTAATTTTAATAGCTAAAACTAACAGAAAATGTGGATGGCAAAGTAAATATAACTATCTACACATGTGGGTACATGACTGATCCAAGTATAGAGTTGCACGGATCGCTAAAATACAGCAATGTTGTGGAAGAACACAATCTAGTTTGCCCTTTACGTCAAATTATCAGTTTGCCTATGCCCCATTTCTTCCATCGTCATCACACTTTCTCCATCTTAAGACCACATGAATGCCTCTATGAATTTGCACTCCACCACACACACTGGCATTAACTCCATGGTTTCACAGCCCTTTTTTGTGAAGATGCACTTTTGCCGACACATGGACAGGTTGCTAAAATACTCTTCCTGTGCCATACCCCATCCTTCTCTATCAGAGTTATCTCCTCACATCTACTCCAGGACTACAGTTTAACAGATGAGTGAAATCTTTAAGTATCAAACTAAAAGCTCTCAAAAAAAAAAGTACAGTTGTGTTAGGAATGCAACATAAATGTAGATGTTTAAATAGTTGCACTGTCATTTTCACTTTTGGAATATCTTGACTGCAAGTAGCCACAACCAGTCTTCCACAGCTCTTTGCTCCCCCTGGGCTCTGAATGACAAACACTTTCCAAATTAGGGATGTTAGCAGTACAAAGGGTGCAGAGGCCTGTGCATCTTAAAACCTTTCTTGCCATGTGGTTTGCGCTGCTTGTATGCATCTCCTTAGTGTATACAGTCTGTCAGTCAGTCATCCTCCAAGGAAAGACAAGTACACCATAAGGGATTGCTTTTCTTATCTTAGTTGAGGATTACTTTCATAAGTAATGTCTAATTCAGAATACAGCTCACAAGAGTTATCTGTTAAAGTAAATAATTATTTCGTTTATGGGAAACGGATTTCCATGATGTGTCTTTTTGCCTTGGTGTGGATCACAGGATCATAGGAGGTTACGAGGCTAATGGCCCTAGAGGCTTTACAAGTCTAGCCGTGTTACACCCGTATTACCTACATGACCATGTTAGATGGTCTAATTTGTGAATCAATGATCACAACTGACTGACCTTGTCCATGAGGGATGCAGGTGCCATTTCCAGGCTGAATTTACAGTCTCCCATCCAAGTGTATAAAAAGGGTCATTAAGGAGTTCTGCGTCACGTGAACTGGGAGTCTATTCTAGAGGAGCAGCAATCTCTGGAAGACGTATCTGTCTCTCCAGCATGCCCTGTTAATGTCACAAGCTAGGTTAAGTTCCTGGAGCAAGTGACTCTTGACCAACTTGACTTGTGGATGTGTACCATTTCCATCAGGGCAGGGTCAGAGACTGCTTTGTAGGCCAGGCACAAGTTACCTCTCAGCAGCCTATAAGAAACAGCACACAGTGACTGCTTTCAGCCTAGCCACACAGGTCAGGTTTGAAAACCCTATACTTTCGTGGTGTGGAACCTTTGTGGTCTCTCCAGTTGCTACAGGTGTCTGGTGAGGTACATGCAGAAGGGGGAATTGTACTCTATTCGTGGTCTGATGTATTAGTGTGCATGATGTGGACGCCTGTCTGCACTGTGCATAGTTTACCTTGAGGGCAATCCAACATTGTTAAAATCTCTACAGGAGTTCACGTTCAGGATGAGGACATGTGCCTTGTTTCATGCTGCCACGGCATCATCCAGGGCATCTGAGAGCCTCTCTCAATAAATAAATATACATATAGAACACAGGGAGATGCACAGGGTAACTGAAGATGGGACTAATGACACAGGGTTACTGAAGTCTAGTGACTCCATACAAGGTGAGGAGCTTTCACAGCCCCCAACTGTGGGATCTGTTTTGCCCAAGGCCTCTGGTGCAACTACTATGCAGGTGCCCTTGCCTTCAGTTTCTGGCATGTCCTCCTACATCATGACTTCTGAGAAGTATATATGATGCCACTGACAGATGTTGGTCGAAAACAATACCTCTGAGACAGCGGACATGGCATCTCACACCACCATTTGAAATGTAATTTTTCCAATTTTGTCCCAGGATATGTACAATGTTGACAAACCAGAGCGTATGTTGAGTGCATGGCAGTTAGATGTGATATCTGATAAGCCTAGTCTCAGGGACCAGGGCTCTGGTTGTTGCACTGTTTATCAACTAAAGTTAAAATTTGTTTGAAAAAATGTCGAGTTTTACTCCTTACGCCAACATGACCATATCAAAATGAGATTGAATCATCTTGTGGGTAGGTTGTTCGCTTACTCTTTTTTCATCCTGCTTGTTTCTGCTCCTTTTTTTATTCTTTGGATACTCTTACTCAGATAGGCTCCCTTGCAGCTTCTCCTTTAGTTGGCATATTATGAATGGAACACCACTATCTACTTAACCCCTCCTCTCCAACTTGACTCAGTCAGAACCTCTCTCAATATCAGATTCTTTTCTTGCAGTGCCTCTTCTGATGGTGCCCTATCTCCTCCACCTCCTGTTGTCAATTATTAAATTATTCTAAGTATTTTAGTAGTTTCACTTCATATTTGCCCAGTTGTTATACGTTCAGTATTTCCCCCCACTCCTACTTCTTGCAATCTCATTCTACATGCCATTTTTAAACTTTAAAAGTTAGTTCCTATGATACAATACTACACCAAAGTCCACACCCAAGGTATTAATAATGAAGGAACACAAAGACAATAAGCAAGCAAGCAAAGGGCCATAAGATACCTATCTGTACGCACCTTCAAACAGATGCACTTAAAAATTATAGCCACTACTTCTAATCATTTAAAGGTAGTCTCCCCTTCCAAATAGACCAGGGTCAAACATGGTTAACCCTGGTGTGAATGTGTGTCTACCCATCCAATGAAGACTTGCTTTAAAAGGAACCAAAGCAGTACAGTGTTTGACCTGTAATCATTTATTCTCATTCTATGGAATAAGTTGAGTTAGGAACCTACCTTCCAGCTAGTTCTGTTTATATGGTTTAGATTTTGGACTCTAGAGTCTGTGTTTGCAAAATCACTGGTTCTGCAAAGAAACACCAAGGTCCAAAATCTCAACAAAACTAATCCCACTTGATTAAGACAAAGTTATCTCCCTTAATTTCCTGCCCAAATTTCCCTTACCCTTATTCAACATACATACTAAATTATGACTTCTGAAAAGTGGTTAAAGACCTGGAGGACCAGCAAAATGAAACAAATAAGCAACTGCTGGCCCTTTGTTTAACATATCTGTCAGCATCTTTGCATGCATAAATTTAATCTCATCAACCTTTTGAGATTTTATGTGATCTCCTAATCTTCCTATCATCATCCTCTGTCCTTTACAAATCATTTTCCTTTCCTCTCCATGGCTTCCAGAACCACAGACAGTACTTGAGAAGCAGCCTCTCTGCCTCTCCAATGGTCTTCATAATGGAATCACCACCTCAGTGTCTTCTCCTTCCATACAATCCAGTATCTATGAATCTGTATCCATGGTGCTCTCACACTGTAATACATGGTTTACAGCAGCCATGTTGTAACATGCACATTTCCTAGTTCTGTAACACCAGCAATATTCAAATGGAATTTGTACTTATGAATTATTAATTTAGGTGTGCATAACCTTGCCCACTTTTGTAATACGTCTCAGGTACCACCTCCCATGTACCAAGCAACTTGTTAACCTTCTGTACAGTTACTACACTCCGTAACTAACCAGGTCTCTTAACTCTCTGGAATCAGACAATAAATGCTTCTGTTTTAATCGGCTTTTGGCCTCTTGCCTACCCAAACAATGTCCTCCCTTCACTGAAAGCCTTCCTGAGTAGTAAGGTTTAAGCGACAGCCACTAGAAGGTGGTTATTCTGGACAGATTCAGGAATTCAGGGACATTCTACCTGAAAGCTTCTGGCTGCTGAGAGACTCTGCAGTGCCAAGCTGGGCATGTTCGTCCATACACCCAGTCTATGTAAAGTGTAGCACACAACTTTTCAGTCTGTGCAACGAGGCAGTACCTGCCCTTCTTAAAAGATCTGACAAACTGATAACAGCCAATTACTCTCACTCCTCCTTGGGTGGCTGCTGCTGAGTCCAGGCTAAACAACTGAGCCACAACTGATAGGACACCCAGTCAGTGCACCACACCTCTGCTACATGAAACTACTACAAAAAGAGCTCTGACTTTACAGTCCAACCATGACATCTAACACACATGCAGAGAACTCCCTGGCACTGAAATCTCTTCTCTGACTAGGATCCTTTACACTCTGTCCCTTAACAGCCTTTTTAATGAATGAACTCCCCAAGTTTTCTATCCAGCTTACTCACGGACACGTTTTCTACCTGTAGCAAGTGTGTCTGATCAGATAACAATAAGGAATATATAAGATGCCATATTATCTGCAAATACTGCTCTCTTTCCTCCATTCTTTTCTCTCTAGACAAATGAATAGCACACTACAAGTTTAAATGCTTTTAATCAGAGCTCAGCCACTCTACATTGCTACAGAATGTCTTCATACAACAGGCTTTTATTTTCAATTGAGAAAAAAATCCCTTATGTTTCTAAATATATACACTGTAAAACTATAACCTCTGCTTTGCAACAGATCATTCCTTTAACTTTGGAGAATTATTTTAGTTACTAATATTTCCACTCTCATGAAGCGCTTAACTATTAATACTTGACTAAACAGATTAAGTGTCATGATTTGTGAGTAGCATGGATACAAGTCTATGTATAACTTGTGAATATGTAATATGGTTACTGCCACTATCACAAATGTACAGCACTTACTTTTTGGACTCTATCACACAATGCATAGGGTCTATTGCTAGCCGTCAGTACATTCGTGAGGAGTGAATTGTTAACAAAATGGTATCACAGTAAAAATTATGTTAAGAATAAAACTTACTGTTTTATACAAAAATGCTGGCGTATCCCGATATGACAGACACTGCCATCTGACATTAGTGGGTAAATAGGCATGCTCACCATGACAGGTAGTACAAAGGAAAGAAAGATATGGCTTATCAACAAAAAAGTACACACACAAACTGCATGCTGTACCAAATGCATTACCGAAGACCCTTCACATGTCTTCCTCTTCCCTGTCTTAGCTTTACTCCACCCGTTACTGAATCCCAATACTCAAGCAGATGATCTTAGAGATGCTCCTGTATCAGCTAACCAACCCATGACTTACTGAGATCATGAAACTTCAAGTTATGTACACTAAACGAAAGGTTCAAGGTTGCCAGTAAAATGCAGACGGGGAGGGTTAGAGGTCTTAATCTGACTGGTTGCTGGAGAAGATCATTGCTACTGTGGACTGTAATGTGAAATGACATCAAGTGTATGCTAAACATTCTTCCCTTCAATAGACGTGTCATGACAGATGTACTGCCCCAATTTACTAGAAACATTCCCCGCTATAACCCCCAGACCTATCCCTCCCCAGGGTATTGCAGCTGGCACTGAAAGACATACCATGCTGCCCCCCCCCCCCGAGATAAATTAGAGGGTCTAGCAGTCACTTCATTACATCCCTCTAAGAAGGCCCCTTCTGATAATATATGCTCAATCCACAATCCAGGATACCAGAAGTAGACAGCTCCACCTCCTCTGTGTTTCTCTGAACTGCTATAAATAAAGAAATCATTCAAAGCCACTGAAAGGGCATCACCAAAAACATTGGAATAAAAAAGAACTTAACCTTTAAGAAATCTAAAGAAAATAATTTACAGGCATCTTTAGAAAGCATGCATTACAATGATAATACACAAACTACTACAGCATTTCTATAAATACATCTGTGATGTTTAATCACATAGTGCTTGGGAAGGGTACTCAAAGAGGCTGGGAGAAATTTTTTTTAATTGACAGAAAGAGAACTCAGAAGTAGGATGAACTATCCCCAGCTCAGGATATCAAATGCAATGACAACTCATACACTTCACAAAATGCTGCCCTGTGTGCAACTCTGGAATGTTGGCTCCTCAAAATGATCCTACGAAGCATGAATATAGCCACAAGGACAATTCTCCAGTCTGATTAGATGCTGCTCACAGAAAAAAACACACCACGGCTGGAGAGCTGGTGTCAAGACTCTCAATCCTTCCTCCCTTTGGCAAGCCCTCTAAAACCCGAGGTGCTAGTCAATCTCAGATCACTGGCAGCACAGTCAGATGACTGCAAACTTGGTGTCATCACAAACTCCCCTGAGGGTACAAAGATTCTCCAAGAGGGCCTCTTCTAAACAAACAGTTGGCGCCAAAGATGCAGACTAAACCTAAATGCAAAGAACTGTATAATTGTATCCTCTGGCCAGCAAGATACCCCTTGTAATTGTACGCTGACAACATACCTCTGAGAATTGATCCTGTAGTTATGAATCTGGAAGACTAAGTCAAAAATGATCTGTCCCTTTGATCACCACTTATCCATTGCACAGCTTACATCTAAAGGCATTGTGTCCATATCAAGGGATGCAATTGTCCCAGTGTACTTGGCACTCAACAGGTCAGTCAAGGAGTACAATGCCCCTTTCAGTATGTACCTGCCCAAACACTTGTCACAACTGGAATAACAGCAATGCTTTTGCACATAAATAAATAAATAAGCAAATATCAAGGACCTAAATCATAAAAACTATGCAGACTGTGTTGAAGCTTTGCCCCTCTTCTCAGGGTCATACAGACTACTGAGAGGAAACTTCTGCCTCGCATACACAGTTTCAACAGACCCTAATTTGTCAGACCTATTATACATTCCCAAGCCCAGTGGTATCAAAAAACACCCACTCATGGGATCTTAATCTCTTTTTCAAAATAAATAGAACATTTTGGAGAGATATGTATCACAGAGACTACTACCTCTATAGAACAGCCTTCCATTCTACATAAGGCAAACTACTTCTCTTACTCTGTTCAAATGAAATTTGGACAAATGTGTGGGCAATTGCAAATTTATTCCTGGTTTAGCACCCGTGTCTCATACATAGGGACAACGTGTACATTTCTCAACATATCACTGTTTAGCCCATCTCCAGGCTATTTGTATACAAAAAATAGGGCTAAAACTACCATGGGGATGTAAGGCTAGGTTTCTTAAGATTTCCGTAGATCAGTAGACTAAGTACATATGAACCTACACCATACCACTGCATCAGTGGAAGGTAAACATTTAACATTTTATGGCCACAGCTCCTTAATTGGCACATCTGATTACAAAAATAATACACACATGGAATCAGTGAATTTGTCCGCTGCTGTTATGCAGTTTAGAGCTGGGCCATCGCTTTTCATCATCCCTGCCCCTCTCTAACAAAGCTCTACTAAACAAGCAAAGTGCATTGAAATATGCACAACTGTCACGAAATACAGATTAATCTCTACAGTTAATGTTTTTTGTTTTCTGTCCCTGAAATGCTTCAAAGATACGATATATTGCTGATGCATGGGAGTGTCCCACATCAGTTCCTACAAGTCAGCTTACCACCTTGTCGCCATTCTTCAAATCTTACTATATGTAGATGTTCCAGTGCTTCTAACAGTTTCTGCCTCCTTACAGAGTTTAGTCCACAACTCCTTTTCTCTCATTCACAACACTGATACAACACACTACTAAACTCTTCAAAGTACGAAGATGCAAAGATATTTTCATTTTTTTTTTAAACTATTGCTTCCAGTTCAATTTGCGAGACAAAGAGCCTGCTATCTTAAAAGGAAAGATGCACTCAAAGCAACAAAACTCTGTTGTTATATACCGTAGTGGGTTAAGGCAAGGAGCTTCAAACAAGTTCCCCAGGCTTGATCTCACAACTTAAACTAGCACACGGAACAACTTAACAGTGCTCACACCTGTAGTAATCAATCTTACATACACAGTAAATAAATAAAGGGCTTTATTTATTAGTACAAAATAATTTTAAAATGCTACGCAACTCAAATAAGAGGTACTAACAATACAAAAGCAACGGACAACTGCATATTCCAAGACACATACTTGAAACACAGCTTGAAATTTAAAAAAAGCAAACATAACTGAAGCACAGACAGAATACTTTTTGAAAAAATGTAATCATTAGACTGGCTTCCTCAAAAGTCCTATAGTCACTTACAAAATAAGCAAAGAATTCCACAAGGACAAGTTAACGGACAATAAGTAAAATGAAGGAAAACAAGGCCTAAGAATACTCTAGGTATCCCACACTGGAGGGATGAACAACTTGGGTGATGCGTACTCTACCCAATTTAGCATGGTTCGAGTTGGACAGCATTTAGGACTAGGAAACTTAATAGCATTAAATACGTACAATTTTGTTAGTTTGTCAAGTCCAGCAAACAGTTCACTGGCATCCTCAATGGCCCAGGAGATTTCGTTATTTTTCAGACTTCTGTAAGAAAACAAAAATAGATAGCATATGAACAAAACTAATTCCCAGAAAACTGCTGAATTCTTTAACAATGCATTAATGAATTATTAAAAAGTTTAATGCTTAATTATACTAGTTAAGCTACATGAAACAACTAAAAAAGCAAATGTTCAGCCTTCCCTACAAGGAAATTCAGTCCTGATATGCTTATCATACAAATGTTCTACTGTGCACAAACACCCATTAACTGAACATAAAAATAAAATGTGGCACACTTGTCTTTGGCAAGAAAGGCTGTGGGCACTAGAGCAGGTAGTTGGATTGCTGACACTGCATTACAGCATAAGGGGGGTTGCTGTACGTCATCCATCAAATGAGGATGTTAAACCGAGGAGGTACAGTCTGCTTGAGTTGGTGATAGCTCAGCTGGATGCAAAAGATCCCATGGCACCTATCGAAAATAGTAAAGAAAAGTTTCCAATGCCTTGCATAATTTCCTCTAGCAGTATAAATACTTCCATGGGTCTCTCCTGAAGAGAGGTCACACGTCTAGTGGGACTAACCCAGTCAACAAAAAAAAGATAAAATAAATGTTAATGCATAAATAAAAGGAACATCTGCACTTGAATCAGGTTAGCTGAAGCAGCAGGGCAGATCTAAAAACTGGACAGCTATAAGGCTAACAATAATAATTTAAAATGTATTGAAGAAAAAGTGATGCAGAAAATTATATCAGTACAAGTGAATGAAATGACACCACCTCGGGGAAAAATACCTTCTGTAAAGATAGATGAAAGGGACTACCTGTGGAAATGTCATTACAGTGATGGAGAACAAGGAACTTTTTCACATATGTGCTACCAGATGAAAAACTGGACTAGTCATATGTAACAAACTAGCGGGAGAAACATTATTCTTAACATGCTAAAATGATAACACACCATTTCCCGCAAACTTGCAGCACTGTCTGGGCGATGCAAGTAAACATGTGTCCTATCATGGATATGACTCTTCACTGGCAGATACTACTAAGTCCATTAAATGCGTTTCACGTGAAGCACTACATTCTACAGATGAGCAGCACAAGACAATTGATTCACTCTGACAGGACACCAGACTGCTTTACCAAGTAAGAAGCTTTGTGTATTCTGCTGAAAGTGCTAAACCTGGAAGAATGAAATTTTAAGGTGAGAGTTTTTTTTTTTTTTTTTAATACTTCTGAACAATTTGGTTTTAACTGCAGGTGGTGTGCCTGGCCCTGTCCATTTTTTCTTCTCTCTGAGTTAATGGCTTTGTTAAACATGAGGGGTAAAGACTGAGTTGGGGAAGGGGGACAGAATGGTTTCTTGGAAACTGTTACCAGTCTGGATCAGTTTTCAGTGTTTGTAGTTTGGAATTTACAGAGAATACCTTATTAAAACAATGAGTGAGAAGGTCACTGAAAACCCAATCAGTAAAAACAAAATGAAACCTCCAGCAAAGCTACAACTTCCACTGAGTGACCTCCCAAACACCTTGTATCAGAGGCACATGGGATATATGCAAGTGATCCTTATGAACATCAGCTGTTTGGCTTTATTGGCCTGAAATTGTCCATTAAAATGACAAAACAAGTCATTGGCATTTGGAATCGCCAATTAGCTGAAACACCTGATGTTCATAAGGATCACTTGCATATATCCCATGTGCCTCTGATACAAGATGTTTGGAAGGTCACTCGGTGTTAGTTCTAGCTTTGCTGGAGTTTTCATTTAGAGAATACCTTATTGTAAAGCTTGTTGCACCACATTTAAACTGTACCATATACATTTCCTGCAATACATGTAGCATGCAAGAGCCAAAGCCCTGGCTGATAAAGGAGGTTATGGGGCTAAATGGTTGCTGAAAAATTATTTTCTATGACAGTCATGTACTGTGCAAGGAAATTACATTTCCTTCCCATACAGCTTTGGGAGAGAGGCACCACATCTGACATAAGCACTTTCTCAATTACTGAACTTCAACAGAAACCATGTTTGACTAAATGTATGCACTTGGAAAAAAAATCTGATAATATGCCAGATGGACAGAAATCATCATTAACTCACCCTGTTTATCCAAGAGGTTAGATCTTATCTGTAGTGACCAAGTCATTGGAAATACATTATGCAATCCACAAAATCATGACAAGACTTGTTAAAATAATTTTACAGGAGTGTCAACTGTGTGCACATAATATGCACCAGTATTTGTAGTCAGGACCACTGACAAGGACAGACTCATGGCAAACAAAGAAAACATGCAAGCTTACAGCTGTGGAAACCTCAAAGATAGTTAAAAAGGGCTTCTGAAGATGGAAAGAAATTTAGTTTCATGGAATATTTGAAAGATTTGGTTGTATTAAATGACTAGGGAAATATTAAGGGAAACAGGCTTACTCTGCCCCTTTATCTGCCAGAAATACAAGAGGACGTTTCTGGGTAATTCTACAGCAGCTGGTGTAAGTCAAGAATGTGTGCGACAGTCACCTTTAGCCACATCACTTTTTTCACTGTACACAAAAATGGTGTGACTAAAGAGAGGATCCAAGTCCGTAGACAGACTGATATACTTTAACAAGGTGTAGTTGGCAGACAGCTCAGCCATCCTCTAGAACTGCTTTGAGTTAAACAACTCAGTATGTGGTGCACAGCAATATTACAACCTCTTCAATTACACTTCACAAAACCAAAGCATGGTTGTTGCAATAAGCTAATTTTGCCCTTTGTATTCTAAATTAAAGCTGTTAGCCAGTGGTGCACTCTGAAGGGCAGAAAAAGAATTGAGATTAACTGAATGAATTCAGTAAAGCCATAACAGTTTCTGTGTATTTCATGTCAAGTGCACTCTGCACAGAATCGGCAGTCTATAAGCACTATATACTCAGGTCTAACACTATAGCCCTTGAAGCCAAGTAACATGGATTTAACAGAAGGCAGCAATTACAGGGCTGGAAGATAAGGAGTGGGAATATCTCCTTATACCTAATTGTGTCACACAGCCGTCTGTATTTCAGTGTCTCTTTCTGCACTCCACATGGACTGTCCAATATCACACTTCCCACCCTCCCTCCTTGTCTCTATTCTTACCAAGCACGACTTTTCCATTAAACACAAACATTTTATAGCAACTTCATTCCACACTGAAGACCTCTTTAAGTAGGCTGTAGGACATAGTGACAGACTTCTCGCTAAACAACCAGAACTGCACGGTCTTCTTAGCGGACATGTTTACCCATTAACTGCCCATCCAGTGTACAGTGTAGGCTGAATCTACTACAGAAAGCATAACAATATACTACACTTCAGAATACACTTCTTGTTCCCTGGTGAAGGGCTCTACATTCAAAACTTTTCTGCCTCTGGCTCTGTACTTGGAACACCATCACATGGGTGTGTGTTAGAAGAATGAAAAACAAAAGTGGCAAAGACAAGATGACAAAGATTCATAGGGGATTACATACCCACCCCTCATTGCTACACCCTTACTTAATGAATCATCTGTTTTATTAAAATTACACACGAAAATGTAAACAAACGTGCATTCCGGAAGGAACTAGATCATCTCTGACTGCATCACCAATACCAAGCACAGCATTTTTTCATTGCCTTACCTCTTGCAACACAGTCATATCATTGCTTTATAAGTCAGCAAAGCAGTGCAAAATACTCCACTTTTTCTCAAGTTTCTACAAGTTGGTTTTTCTACCAGTTTGCAAAATCTACATATTTGAGAGAAGGCCACAATTAAACTCACCTAGTCACTAAAACAAAATACAATAAAAGAGAAGCAGCACAAACAGAAAATGTGGGACTCAGGTTTATTAGAATACTGAAAAGGCACTTAATGATTTTAAGTAAGAAAGATGTCAAACTAAAAATAAACAGACATTACCACATTAAAAATATATAGTTAAAAAATTCTGTTATTTAATGTGGTCTCTCCTGTTTATTTTTATTCTGATTATATCCTCTAATTTAAGAGGTGCTTACTAAGCACTAAACAGAGCCCCAAATTTTGTTTTACCATTTTAATTTTACTCGCTGAAGTTATATGCCCAACACTAACACTTTTGAGGATTTTACAGGGAAATTCAAAACATTCTCTATAGACTGTACAATAAAATATATACATATGTTCTGGGTCCCATTATGAAGGTATATGAACCTTTACTGTACTTCAAAAAGGCAAGCAAAGTTTGTCAGAATACATAATAAAAATCGCCACCAATAAAAATATAATTAAGAACAGCCTGCAATGAAGCACTAACAATTGCTACTTGAAGGTGTCTTTGTGACGGACAATAAGTACAGAAACAGGTTTAACGATTAAGAAATAAATACTACTCACTCAAAATTGTTATGACTCCTGCTTGAGATTTTTCACAAAATTTTACAGCAGTTAATCTGCATTCTTTGCTAACTTCTTCAAAGCAAATGGAACAAAATGCAGGGGGGTCAGAGTTTTTAACTTAATTCACTGAAGACAGCTTTTGAATAAGTGACTTTCAGAGCACTAACCCATTTTCTGTACAATTCAAGATGGAGAAATAAATGTTTATGGCACACTGGCAGTACAGCCAGCACAGACTATGAAGGTCAGACTATGGGGCCTTTCTTACAAGCAAAAGAGGCCTAATTTTCATAAACTGTCACAATAAAGAGAGCATTTCTCATTTGAATGTTAAGACTAGTCAGAAATTCATAAGCAAGAAATATTCTCCAGAATTCTGCAGCATCAAATGCACTTTCGTGGAAGGAGCTCATATCACAAGAAATGTACACAACTCCTTCTGTGTTAGAGCATGATCTAGATTAAGAACAAATTGTTCTCTGATAAGAAGCACTCAATAAATTAATTTACGAGGCCAGTGAAATGCTTACAATGAGAAACAAAAACCAGAGATTTATAACTGAGGCCACAAATATGATTTCAAAATGGACCCTGTTAAGGACATATGCTACGCATTGCTGTAATCTTTGAAATGAAAAATACAGTACAGGGAATAAACATTACTCATTACCAAACACGGCAAACCGGTAGGCAGTAGACATAACGTTTGTAACCTGTATCCTACATTCCTTTCATATTCTGTGTGTGCTACAGTCATATTTTCTTAGAATTTCTTTTTCAAAAACGCAGTGACAGACAGACAGACTAAATCACTGTCATTTGATATGACTAAAGGCTACCAGGAGCATGAACTATGCCACGTCAAATGAAAGGTTTATGATGTACATCTGTAAATAGGTACTTAAGGGTTTTTTACCGTATAGCTTTGAAAAAAGCAAAATATGGGCTATAATGAGCATCAGACTGCAATTCATTCAACTAATTAATAAATTATAATTAATGTTCGTCTTTTCGGCTTTTCACGGTTAGGGATTTTTATTATGGTGCCGAGTTGCCAGCCCGACGACCAACCTTATAATAAAAATAAAAAAAGAAAGCAAAGTAAAAAGTATCACTTTAAAATTCATACCAAGGAGCTTTTGAGACCTGCAGTTTCAAGTTGCATCACCCACTTAAGTATTCATCGGATTTCTTCAAGGCTTATTTGAAATTAGTCTGTGTTACACTAAAACTCTGTGACTTACGAAAACTCAAGTGCTTTCTAACTCTCTCAGATTTATTTATATTTCTGACAAGCACAAGATTTTAACTTGTTTCTCAGAATTTACTAAAGGCAAAGTAACTCAGTGTATAAGTGGCATGAAACTATTCACTGTTTGCAGCAAATCTTGGATGATGGCACTTCACTTTTTATTCTTATACAAGACTTGTTCTTTGGGGTGCCTGACCAAATTCCTGTGACTTTCACCGTGATCCCTGAAACAGTCAGACTGCAATCATGAAGGGGGGGAACAAATTCCAAGCTGTGATATCACCGAGTATTCCCCCTTCTCCAACATACAGTGATCTCAGAGTTTGCATATGAAAGAAGTAGGGGTATGTAGGGTGCAGAGTGCAAAGCCCTCCCCCCAACAATAATATTTTAGTGGTGCGATAGCGAATTGTGAAAATCACTGCTCATTATCAGAGTCTGTGTTTCCCTTCTTTTAGGGGTGGGAGGTTGGCATAACGGTTAAGGTGTTTACCTTACAAACAAAAGATGCAGGGTTTGATTCTGACATGGGGTAATTAGCTAGGCTGAAAGTGGCCCACGAGGGCAGTTAGCCTAGTACTAATCTATGAACCTATATATTATCATAGTTCAAATTTGGGTCGCTTGTCTCTCACAGGGAGCCTGGTCTTTGACTTTTCTGCCTACCAGAACCACTATGGAATGGGACAGCTCAAACTCATGACAGGTACACTGGCCTTCAGAAATCACAGCTGAAAAATGTGAAGGTTAAAGAAGCACAGGACTTAACTTGCTGAAGGAGATACATTTCTGAGGTATTCCCTTCCTAGGTTTTTAAAAAAGGGGGACTACTAAATACAGTTATGTTTGCAGAGGTTTCAATGCCGCCCTTTAAACACCTTACCCCTTACAAGTCTACAGCCAATTCCATTTAAGTGCAGACCCAAAGAACTGCTACAGGGAATGTTATGGAAACTTCAAAGCAGATATTAACTTTGGTGCAACCAATTTTGTCTGTTTAGACAATGACATAGATTGACAGCTGTAATATAGTAAGAATCTTTTTAAAATGTTGAGAATTATTTGCTGCACCCTCTTCTCAAAGAAAGGCAAACCTAAATTTACTGCATCAAATGCAAAAACTCCATACAACACCAGTTTTGGACTTTTCTTTTTTAAAGGAGTCCTTCTACAGACTATTTTAGAAAGAAGGGAAATGCCAGTCCACCACACTTGCATAAAATGACCATCTCCTGATATGCCATTCTATTCAGCATATTCCGACATTGTGATTACTTCAGAAAAACACTGAATTAAGTCTTCTCTACAAAACTAATTTCATGTCGCGCTCCATTTAACTTTTCTGTGACAAAACTACAAACAAATGCAATCAAAGCTGGCTAAAAATGAAATCACACACACACACACACACACACACACACACACTCTTATTTCTGTGTGCTGCCTATGGCCCAGCACAGAAGTCCAGCTCACAAAGTTTAACAAAGACACTTTTAAGGTAAAAAGCCAGGAATCCACAAGCTACCTCACCTTTTACCCCAAGACAATGGAAGATGAGACATCTAGTTCCACTATTTATACTTTGGTGTACAGTTCGGAAAAGATTTATTTGCACCACCATAAGCTCAATTACATACTGGCCCAACCCCCCAATTTCTTTTCCTCTAGTCAGTGTCTCAGTTTTATTTTCCTTGATCAACAACTTAGTTTCATAGTTTAATACTAGGCTATCTGCCCTGGGGCATTTATAAGCCTAGCCATAGTGATGTGGCTTTCGCCACCCCATGTGATGGTACAAGTGTACAGAATAGAACTAGAATACTGTGCCTCTGTCTAGTAGTGACACAGGGAGGACCCCTGGGGTAAACCTACGATCTCCCATCCACTCGTCAAGATTTCTCTTGAAGAGAGTCAGTGAGGGGCTCTGCCTAACATGAACTGGGCTTCTGTTCCAGAGTATGGGAAGCCTCTGAGTTATGAATCTGTCCCTCCAGCATGTCCTATTCATATCTGTGCTGAGGTTTAAATCTTTAGCTCTCGTGGTTCTGATGGATTTGGATTTTGAGGTGGAGTATGTCCATCAATTCCTGATTGGACATGGCCTTGTACGTCAGGCACAGATCACCTCTGAGCAGGCGGTATGCTACTGAATAGAGCTGGAGTTTCTTTAGTCTGGCAGCATATGACATATGTTGGAGAACCTTGATCCTCTTGGTGAGGTAATTTTGGGGTCTCTCTAGCTGTTGCAAGTGCCGGGTGAGGTACATACCAAATGGGGTATTGTACTCAATCATGGGCCTGATAAGGGAGGAGTATAGGGGTACAATTACCTCCTTTGATCTGGATGTGAATCCCTTCATGATAAGGTGGGCAAGGTAGAAAGTCTTTCTAACCACTTTGGCAACGTGGGTGTCAAATGAGAGGTCACTATCGACTTGGGTTCCCAGGTCTCTGATTACTTTTTCTGTACTCAGTGGGTTACTGTCTATGTGATAATTTGTGGGTACTTTGTTTTTCCCAAAGGGGATGACTATACATTTTTTGGAATTTAGTTTAAGGCCATGACTCCGGCACCAGTTGTCCATTTCAGTGAGGCCTTTCTGTAGGATGTGTGTGTCAGCTGGTGTATCGACTATGGCACCTAGTTTGCAGTCATCTGCGAACTTAGTCAGCCACAACCCTCCCATGTTTGCTTTCACATCTGAGAAATAAATGCCGAACAAGAGGGGTCCCAGAACAGAGCCCTGTGGGACACCACTTGTGACTGGCTTTGAATCTGACATTGCTCCAGCGATTTTGACTTTATGGGTTCTATCCTTTAGCCATTTTGCCACCCATCTTGTGACATATGGATTTACATTTAAGCTGTTGAGCTTGCCTATGATGCCAGAGTGGGGTATTGTGTCAAAAGCTTTAGCCAAGTCCAGGTAGGCTGTATGGACTGCTTTGCCCTCGTCAATGGCTCTAGTGACTGTTTCGAAAAAGTCAACCAGGTTCAAAAGGCAGGATCTGCCCTTTACAAAGCCGAACTGGGTGGGATCAAGTGTCTGTAAGTCCCCAATGTCTCTGTTTATGAGTTTCATAATGATTCTTTCCATAGCTTTGCAAACCAGGCTGGTTAAGCTTATGGGGCGGTAGTTACCAGGGTCTGTAGAGGTGCCTCCTTTGTGGAGTGGGACTACTGTTGCTGTACACCAGTGTTCAGGTACATATCCTGTAGTAAGGCTAAGGTTAAATAGCATTTTTATGTGCGGGTTTAGCTCCTCTTGGAGTTTACGTAGCACGCAACCCGGGATACCGTCAGGTCTCATTGATGCTGTGTTTTTAGCTTTGCTGAGGGAGGTTCTCGCCTGGACATCTGAGATGACAGGGAGGTTACATTCAGCTGGGATAAGTATTTCTTCTTTTGGGGGTGAGGGAGGGGAGAAATTTGCACTGAACCTGTCTGCCAGAATGTTGGCAATATCTGTGGGTTCAGTGTATTTTTTGTCATTGTGAACTAACTCTGAACATATCTGAGGGTTTCCGCCCAGGTTTCTAACATAGTTGAAGAAGGCCTTGTGGTTATCTTTAGTGTCCATAGCGATTTTTCTCTCAAAGTTGGCCTTGGATGTTTTTATGAGAGAACGTAGCTTTCTACTAGTGCTGATCAGAGATGCCTTCTCTTTATGGGATTTTGTTCCGTCGTGCAGTAGCTTCCTTCTTTTGTTATACAATTTGTTTATGGCTGGGGTCCACCAGACAGGATGCCTGCCCTTGGTGGAGAGGGTCTTGGTTTTATTTGGGATTGCGTGATCCATGCATTCTTGGAGATGTCCGTAGAAAGCATTTGTGAAGGATTCTGCATTGTGGGATGTGGTTTCCACTGGCCCAGTGGGCTTAAAGGATACCATCTCAGTTTTCAGAAGCGTAAAGTCGGCTTTTGAGAAGTTTTTCACTGTAGTCTTTTGTGTTGGGGGTGGAGGTGGGATATGTATATCCAGGGTGATTAGTTTGTGGTCAGATCTCACTAGTGAGAGGTATACTTCCGGCGTGGAGCACTTTGTCCCCATGTTTGTGATAATCAGGTCTAGTATATTATCTCCCCTTGTGGGAGAGGTGACTAGCTGTTCCACTGCATTTGAATTTATGAATTCCAGGAACCTTTGGGCTAGGGTGTTTAGGCTAGAATAATGCACCCAGTCTATGTTAGGGTAGTTGAAGTCTCCCAATATGATGGTGTTTGGTGAGACATTCATATCCTCCAATGTCTTCAGGAAGGCTGAATGGGGTTCCTGAGATTGGGAGGGTGGTCTGTAACATCCTACCAGTTGTATAGCAGTTTTGCCTACTGTTAGTTGCACCTGGATGGTCTCTGATGCTTCATGTGTTGCCACTAACCTGGAGGTGTGGGTGTTCTTGATGAATACGGACACTCCCCCTCCCTTTTTGGTTTGGCCCGAGTTTTGGGGCCGAAAAGCATGATACGAGGTATAGCTTGGTAGCGCTGGGGTGCTCTCAGGAGCCTTGAACCAGGTTTCAGTTACTGCACAGACATCGATGTTCTCCATACTGAGGAGTGCTTCGAGAGCCTGCATCTTGAGATTTAGACTTCTGGCGTTGAGCAGTATTACCCTTAATTTTTTTCCATGTTTGTTTTCTAAGGAGGTGGGTTTGTCTTTTGAGCCTTGCCTAAAAAAGGCACTATGGGGGAGGCAAGAGCCTTAGCCAATATCCGGAAGCCCAGTGGTGACAGATGCAAGCCGTCCCTTGCGAAGCAGCGTGGCTTGTCCAGCATGTCATCCCAAGCAGACAGACATTGGATCCCCCTAGAATGACACCAGTATTTGAGCCAATTATTAAAGCTGATCATCTTGTCTTTGTATTGTGGCATCATTCTTGGTGAGGGCAAGATGCTGCTAAGGGTCAGGGTCATACCAGCCTGGGTTACATAATCAGAGAGCTCCTCTATGTCTCTTTTCATATAGTCCAGGGAGGTACGCCTCAGGTCATTCACGCCGGCACGGACAATGACGGAGTCATATTTGTACTTGCTTTGGAGTGACCTGAGTGCGTGTGTTATGTGGCGGATCTTAGCTCCCGATAGGCAGCTCACCGTTACCCTCTCCTTGTTCAGCTTGGTAAGCGGAACGTCAGTGTGTCTGACTATAGAGTCACCTATTACTAGTGTATCAGGCATGGTGTTTGGCCTTAAGGGCTGTGACTGTTTGACACACTGATTGAAGTATGTGTTGCATGTGTTATGTTTTGAGGTGGTGGATTTTTGGGTGTCTGCTTTGGGAGCCTCTGTTGTTTTGGTAAGTTTTTTGTTAGAGCCTCCGAGTATGTCTTTGTGTTATTATGTGTTTGGTTTGCAGTTGTGGCAGATCTATGTGGGACTGGGTTTGGGGTGTGTGTGTGTGTGTGTGTGTGTGTGTGTGTGTGTGTGTGTGTGTGTGTGTGTGTGTGGTTACCTTCTCCTCCTGTCTGGTCTTGCCAGTCCTGAGTTGAGAGAGTTCAGCCTCCAGTTTGGCTATATAGTTGCACCTCTCACATGTATTTGTGTTTGTTGGGAGGAGGAGAGGGTTGTCTGTGTACATGAGACAATTGTAGCATTGTCTCAAGATTCCCAGATTAACCAGCTAAACCGGAGAGGATGCTAGTAATCTACCACTCGACATGCTAGAATATTATAAGGGAGTGCTGTGCCTTTAAGGGAAGTGGGTACTCACAGGGAAGGTAGGTGGATGAAGTGCTTACTTTAGTTAGCGAGTGCTTACTTAGAAGAGAGGTTTTGAGAACAAGTGCTAGGCTTATAATAAGGCGATTAGACTGATTACTGTAAGAGTAGAGCTTTCTTAAGGGAAAATTTGAAGAGCAGACTTGGCGGAGCCAGAAAAAGTTTACCCTTGTTTAACTGGCGCTGCGCTATGAGCACAACTGCGCAAAGCCGTGCAAACGCGGATTTTAAACAGGGAACTTCAAAAGAGCTAGACAACACAGGAACTACACCACAGCCCAGAATACAGCAAAGCCTGTATACTGGTCTAAACTAGTAGAGGAGAGGCGGGAAAACAAGGATATTTTTTGTTTTTGAGATAGAAAGCACACAGAAATGCAGGAAACAGTAATAAATCAGTTACACAAGCTAGCACACTTTAGTAGGCAGCCTCAACAGTTAAATTTAACAAACAAACAACTTTCAACCAATTTTCAACTAAATGAAACTTTAAGTGCAGATAATATATAATGCAACAAACAGTTAAAAAAAAACAGTTTAAGCTTGTTCAAAGTAAGCAAGAGAATGTATTTCAGGTAAAAAAAAAACAGCAAAAAATACTTAAATCAGGAAAGTAGTCGCTTTTCTCTGTTCTCTGCTGCTAGGACCACTCTGCAGGACCACGAGGAGCTGTTGCTGAGTAGTATAGCCAGAAAAAAATGCTCAGAGGCGGATTTTAAACAGGGAACTTCAAAAGAGCTAGAAATGGTCCAAAACAACCAATTACTACAAGCTCTTGTGCTGAGGTCACTCCTTCAGGGACAGATAGGCTGCTCAAGGCTCCCCACTCCCACTGGTGGGCAAAGAAACTTCCTTCTATCCAAGTAAGGCAATGGACAACACAGGAACTTCACCACAGCCCAGAATACAGCAAAGCCTGTATAATGGTCTAAACTAATCGAGGAGAGGCGGGAAAACAAGGATATTTTTTTGTTTTTTTTTGTTTTTGAGATAGAAAGCACACAGAAATGCAGGAAACAGTAATAAATTAGTTACACAGGCTAGCACACTTTAGTGGGCAGCCTCAACAGTTAAATTTAACAAACAACTTTCGACCAATTTTCGACTAAATGAAACTTTAAGTGCAGATAATATATAATGCAACAAACAGTTAAAAAAACAGTTTAAGCTTGTTCAAAGTAAGCAAGAGAAGGTATTTCAGGTAAAAAACAGCAAAAAATACTTAAATCAGGAAAGTAGTCGCTTTTCTCAGTTCTCTGCTGCTAGGACCACTCTGCAGGACCACGAGGAGCTGCTGCTGAGTAGTATAGCCAGAAAAAAACGCTCAGAGGTGAATTTTAAACAGGGAACTTCAAAAGAGCTAGAAATGGTCCAAAACAACCGATTACTACAAGTTCTTGTGCTGAAGTCACTCCTTCAGGGACAGATAGGCTGCTCAAGGCTCCCCACTCCCACTGGTGAGCAAAGAAACTTCCTTCTATCCAAATAAGGCAATGGACAACACACAAAATACACCACAGCCCAGAATACAGCAAAGCCTGTATACTGCTCTAAACTAGTCGAGGAGAGGCGGGCAAACAAGGATATTTTTTTGTTTTTTTTTGTTTGATAGCAAAACTCTTGGAAGACATTTTGCCTTGTACTTAGTATGAATCCAATGAGAATGGACTTGCAGTTTAGCACAGAGGGTAAAGTTTCATTTTGTAGACCTTGTTATGACTCCCTCATCCTCCACTCATGTAGCTGCAGGACTTGGGTAAAGAATCATCTGTATTTGGAGAATCAAGCAGGTTCACAAATGAGTAAAGCGAAAAAAAATTAATGTCAAGTTCTCTGACATGACTGATGGCCTTATCACGCAAGAAATGTCAACTGTTTTTGTTCAAAGATTAGGTCCAAAGTTAATGTCTCTTCAAGAAGTATCAAAAACCCAGGTTAAGATGTTCTCCAGAAACTACCTCCAAATGTAAGGCCATTCTTTCAACCTAACTATTCAAGCCACCAAAACCTCCTTGCCCAATGCACATAACTACTGACCAACCTCAAAAAAGGCTATAAAATTTGTATTTTGAAGTCCGAGAAAAAGGTTTCCCATACATGAAGGTTAAACATGCGTTCCTGTCTCAAGTTTTCAGACTGAATGATCTCCAATGTTGTTATACACATCTTTCCATTTCAAAAATTTCTTCTTCACCTAAAACTATTAACTCCAAAGCAATTAATGATGCTGAAGAGTGATAACATGAGCTCTTTCGGTATTAATCGATCTGTAAGAGGATACTTCCTTAAAGTACTTATATACTAAACAAAGTACTACATTAGCCTAGAATCCCCTTGAGTACCCATTTCCCTATAGGTCCCTTCTGACTCAGTTACACAGCAAACTTTTTCACTTTTTCTAGCATGTCGAAGGGTCAGTTGCTAGCGTCCTCTCCTGTTCAGCTGGTGAATCTGGGCATCTTGAGGCAATGTTACAATTGCCTCATGTACACAGACAACCCACTCCGTCTCCCACAAAACACAAATACATGTGAGAGATGCAACTATATAGCCAAACTGGAGGCTGAGCTCTCTCAACTCAGGACTGGCAAGACCAGACAGGAGGAGAAGGAAACCACGCACACCACAAACCCAGTTTCACACAGAACCATCACAACTGCAAAACAAACACATAAACACACAAAGACATACTCGGAGGCATTGATCAAAAATCTACCAAAACTACAGAGGCCTCCAAAGCAGACACCCAAACAACTGCCACCTCAAGACATAAGACATGGAACACATAGTTCTCAAAGTCAGTGTGCTAAACAGTCACAGCCCTTAAGGCCAAACACAATGCCAGACACACTTGCTATAGGTGACTCCATAGTCAGACACACTGACGTCCCACTCACCAGACTGAACAAGGAAAAGATCACAGTAAGCTGCCTGTCAGGCACTAGAATCCGCCACATAACACAAGCACTCAGGTCACTCCACAGCAAGTACAAGTATGACTCAGTCATTGTCCATGCCGGTGTGAATGACCTGAGACGTACCTCCCTGGACTACATGAAAAGAGACATAGAGGAGCTCTCAGATTATGTAGCCCAGGCCGGTATGACCCTGACCCCGAGCAGTATCCTACCCTCACCAAGAATGATGCCACAATACAGAGACAAAATGATCAGCTTTAATAATTGCCTTAATTACTGGTGTCATTCTAAGGGGATCCAATGTCTGTCTGCTTGAGATGACATGCTTGACAAGCCACGCTGCTTCGCAAGGGACGGCTTGCACCTGTCACCCCTGGGCTTCCGGATATTGGCAAAGGCTCTTGCCACCCCCATAGTGCCTTTTTTAGGCAAGGCTCAAATGATAAACCTACCGCCCTAGAAAACAAAAATGGAGAAAAACTAAGGGTAATACTGCTCAATGTCAGAAGTCTAAGCCTCAAGATGCACGCCCTCGAAGCCCTCCTCAGTATGGAGAACATCGATGTCTATGCTGTGACTGAAACCTGGTTCAAGGCTCTTGAGAGCACCCCAGCACTATCAGGTTATACCTCATATCATGCGTTCCGGCCCCAAAATCCGGACCGAACCACAAAAGGAGGGGGAGTATCCATATTCATAAAGGATACCCACACCTCCAGGTTAGTGGCAACGCACGAAGCATCGGAGACCATCCAGGTGCAATTAACCATAGGTAAAACTGCCCTACAGTTTGTAGCATGCTACAGACCACCTTCTCAAACTCAGGAAACCCACACAGCCTTCCTGAAGACACTGGAGAGTATGAATGTCTCTCCAAACACCATCATATTGGGTGACTTCAACTACCCAAACATAGACTGGGAACATTACTCAAGCCCAAACACCCTAGCCCAAAGGTTCCTGGAGTTCATAAAGTCAAATGCTATGGAACAACTAGTCACCATTCCCACAAGAGGAGAAAATATACTAGACCTGATCATCACAAACATGGGGACAAAATGCTCCACACTGGAAGTATATCCCTCATTGGTGAGATCAGACCATAAATTAATCTCATTGGAGATCCACATCCCGCCCCCACCCCCAGCAAAAAGACCACAGTGAAGAACTTCTCAAAAGCAAACTTCACACTTCTTAAGACTGGAGTGGTATCCTTCAAGGCCCCCGAGCCAGTGGAAACCACAACCCACGCTGCTGAAACCCTTACAAATGCCTTCTACGAGCACCTCCAGGGATGTATGGATCAAGCAATCCCTAATAAAATCAAGACCCTTTCCACCAAAGGCAGGCGCCTGGTCTGGTGGACCCCAGCCATAAACAAACTCTACAACAAGAGGAGAAAGCTACTACATGACAGAGCAAAATCCCTAAAAGGGAAGGCATCTCTGATCAATACTAGCAAAAAACTACGATCACTCATAAAATCATCCAAGGCCAACTTTGAGAGAAAAATCGCTAATGACACAAAAGACAATCATAAGGCCTTCTTTAGCTATGCTAGAAACCTGGGTGGAAACTCCCAGATATGCTCAGAATTAGTCCAAAATGATAAAAAAAATCACTGAACCCACAGACATTGCAAACATACTGGCAGACAGGTTCAGTGCAAATTTCTCCCTCCCTCCCCCCAAAAGGAGAAATATCTATCCCACCAGAGTCTAGCCTCCCAAACATCTCAGATGCCCAGGTGAGAGCTGCTCTCTCTAAAGCAAAAAACACAGCATCAATGGGACCGGACGGTGTCCCCGGCTGTGTGCTACCTAACTCAATGAGGAACTAAACCCACACATAAGGCTGCTGTTTAATCTTAGCCTTACTACAGGATATGCACTACCAAAGAATGGCATACGGCAACTGTGGTCCCACTCCACAAAGGCGGTGCTTCTACGGACCCTGGAAATTACCGCCCCATAAGCTTGACGAGCCTTGTCTGCAAAGCTATGGAGAGGATCATAATGGAACTCATAAATAAAGACATTGGGGACCTACAGACACTGGATCCTACCCAATTTGGCTTTGTCAAGGGCAGATCCTGCCTCTTGAACTTGGTCGACTTTTTGAAAACAGTCACTAAGGCCATTGATGAGGGTAAGGCAGTTCACACAGCCTACCTTGACCTAGCAAAAGCGTTCGACACAATACCCCACTCGGGCATCATAGAAAAGCTCACCAGCTTAGATGTAAACCCATATGTCACAAGATGGGTTGCAAACTGGCTCAAGGACAGAACACACAGGGTTAGAGTTGCTGGTGCCATGTCAGACTCTAAGCCGGTCACGGCGGTGTCCCACAGGGCTCAGTCCTGGGCCCCCTCTTGTTCGGCATTTATTTTTCTGAAATGCAGGCAAACATAGGAGGATTGTGGCTGACAAAATTTGCAGATGACTGCAAACTGGGCCCCATAATTGACACTCCATCAGACACAGACATCCTCCAGAGAGGTCTCATAGAAATGGATAACTGGTGCCAGAGCCATGGCCTTAAGCTAAACGCCAAAAAATGTATAGTCATACCCTTTGGGAAAAACAAGGTAACCCCTAATTACCACATAGGTGGTAATCCATTAAACACGGAAGAAGTTATCGGGGACCTGGGGACCCAAGTTGACAGTAACCTCTCTTTTGACACTCACATTGCCAAAGTGGTTAGGAAGACCTTCTACATTGCCCACCTGATCATGAAGGGATTCACATCCAGATCAGGAGAGGTCATTGTACCCCTGTACTCTTCACTTATCAGACCAATGATTGAGTACAACGCCCCATTCGGAATGTACCTTACCAGACACCTGGAGCAGTTGGAAAGACCCCAAAAGTTCCTCACCAAAAGGATAAAGGGGCTCAAACATATGTCATACGATGCCCGACTGAAGAAACTCCAGCTCTATTCAGTCGCATACCGTCTGCTCAGAGGTGATCGGTGCCTGACATACAAGGCCATGTCCAACCTGGAATTAATGGACATGCTCCACCTCAAAAAATCCAAATCCACGAGAGCAAGAGACTTAAACCTCAACACGGATATAAATAGGACGTGCTGGAGGGACAGATTCATCACCCAGAGGCTCCCTACACTATGGAACAGAATCCCAGTCCATGTGAGGCAGAGCCCCTCACTGACTCTGTTCAAGAGAAATCTTGACGAGTGGATGGGAGATCGTAGGTTTACCCCGGGAATCATCTCTGTGTCACTGCTGGACAGAGGCACAGCAAACTAATGGGTATAGTATTCTCATCCTAAGGGGTGGTGAAAGCCACACACACTCTGGCTAGGCTTATAAATGCCCTAGGGCAGATAGCCTAGTATGAACCTATGAACCTATGGATACTTTGACAGGCTCACCTTCTGAGCCAATCAGAATATGTCAAAAAAAAAAAAAAAACTTTAGAAAGTCCCATGCTAAGAGGCATCTATGCACACATTCCAATGCATGCTGTAAAGTAGCACACTTTATAGTTATAGGCATAGTTTTTATTCAAGGGCAGATAGCCTAGTATGAACCTATGAACCTATGAACTTGATAAAAAAAAAAGTGCTCACACCACAGCATGCAAATTCACCCTCTAGCCACTAGGTGGCACTCTACTGCACATCAAGTAGTACTAAGAATTTATTTTATTTATTTTACATTTGTTGACTGGGATAGTCGACTGGATGCATGTCCATTTTCAGCGGAGGCCTGGGGAGAAAAGCTCCAAGGGTAAGCAGATACAGCATTACATAATACCAGCATTACATATGAGATTACATAAGTAAGCACGTTAAACAAGTTCCACAGGTTACAGTTAATCCTGAGCGCAAGTCGGGATTAAATTAAATTACACAGTAAACTGGTTAGCAGATTTTTACACATTCTAGAGAGAGTTAGCCAGGCTTGATACATTGACATAGCCAGTTAAGTGACAAATATTGTTTGAGTCTAGTTTTAAATTGACCTAAGGTGGCAAGTAAGGTAATATCAACTGGAAGAGAGTTCCAGGATCTACTTGCAGAGTTTGCAAAGAGAGAATCACCGGCTGTGTTATTAATTTTGCTAGTCTGAATTAGTAGTTTGTTAGAGGATTGAAGTGGTCTAGGATTGTTATAGGGGGTGATAATATTTTTAAGTGCAGGAGTACTGTCCGGATTATAGAGGATTTTATAGGCCATAATCAGTTGGTTATACTGGATTAGGCTGGGTAGTTCAAGCCACCCAAGCTGATTTAGACTGATGCAATGATGTGTCCTAAAAGGTAGCCCAGTGGCAAGCCTGGCAATGTGGTTGTAGCAAATTGAGAGTTTGTTAAGGACAGTCTTGTTTAAATTTGAGAGTAGAGGGGATGCATACAGAAGGGTTGAAAGAAGGTGAGAGCGAGCTATGACAACTTTAGCTGGAGAGGTTAGGAAGGCTTTTATTCTGTAAAGTGACCCTAGTTTTTTATTGATGGTTTTGATAGTTTGGTTAACATGTAGGTCAAATTTTAGATTATTGTCTATGATGACACCTAATAGTTTTGTAGAGGGGTTAGGGGAGATTATTGTGCCATCATTTGATTTTATGGTAAAAGGTGAAAGAGGTAGACCTACGTGTTGGTGAAAATAACAGCATTTTAGGATTTGGGGATTTAGGATCAGACGATGTTCAGAAATCCAGTTTTCTATCATATTAAAGGTGGTCTGGGTAGCTGACCATAACTCTACTGGAGATGTGGCTGAGCAAATCAGAGTAGAGTCATCAGCATATTGGATACAGCTGACTTTTGGGATGACAGTATAAAGGTTAATGAAGATGGAGAACAGCAAGGGCCCTAGTATAGAGCACAGAACTCACATTTCTAACAAGTAATAAGCATATACTTATTCAGGATCAATCTGTAACGTCATCAGAGCTGCACACTTTCTCATGTAAGTGTGTCCTTTTTTTGACTTGCAGTCAGAACAAACAAGACTCAGAATGCAGGCAGCAATAAATAAAGTAAATACACAAATAAATCAATAAAGTCACCTTCTGAATTGGTGCTTCCACAAGTGGAACAAATTGTCCTGCTTTAAAAGGAACTTCAAAAGTGAGGTGGGATGGAAAAGACAAACTCTAAATGTTTGCACGGGTGGGAAGATACCTCACCTATGAAACAGGGTTCTCGCACAGAAGGTATGATATGAAAACTTACCATAACTGTGCATGTTTGAATTTTTCCACTGCTGCAGTACTGACATATGGGACTCCTGCCTGTATAAACTTTCACAGAGTTAGTCAGTCACCCTTCCTTCCTCTGGTCCAGAAGACATCCTCCAAGATGTCACAATATTGCTTTTATAAAGCACAGAAATGGCTATCACACTTGAGTGTGTAGCCTACAGCAGTTAAATAGGTAATTTAAACACAAAAACAACTTTGTTAAAGTGCAGGCAGTAAAAGAAGTACAATATGTAGCTGAAACGAGCTTCTTTTCAAAAGCAAACTTCCTTCACATCACTTAAGATCGGGGGGGGGGAGTTTCAAAGCCCCTATGCTAAAGGATAACACTGTCCAAGCTGCAAAATCCTTTACTAATGCACTCTACAGGCACCTACAAGAATGCATGGATCGTGCTATCCCAAACAAAACCAAGACTCACTCCTCCAAGAAAAGGAAACTAGTCTGGTGGACCCCTGCCATAAACAAGCTAAACAATAGAAGGTGGAAACTAGTACAGAAAATAGTAAAATCCCAAGAAGGGAAGACATCCCTGATCAGTATCAGCAAGAAACTACATTCCCTCATAAAATCATCCAATGCTAGCTTCGAAAGAAAAATTGCCATGGACTCCAAAGATAACTACAAGGCATTCTTTAGCTATGTCAAGAATCTAAGTGGCAATTCTCAGATCTGCTCAGAGATAGAGCAGAATGGCACAAAATACACTGAACCGAACGATGTAGCCAACATCCTGGCAGACAGGTTCAGTGCAAACTTCACCGCCTTCTCACCTCCAAAAGGGCCCATAACTATACCAGAAGAATGCAGTGCTCCTGAAATCACAGACACTCAGGTTAAAACAGCCCCCTCCAAAGCCAAAAACACAGCATCAAAGGCTGCGTCCTACATTAGCTCAAAGATGAATTAACCCCTCACCTAAACACATTGTTTAAACTCAGCCTCTCCACAGGCTATGTGCCTACAAGTGACGCACAGCAATCCACTCCACAAAGATGGAGCCACAACAGACCCCGGGAACTATCGCCCTATACGCCTGACTAGCTTGGTCTGCAAAGCTATGGAGCGCATCATCAAGGATCTCATTAGCAGAGACATTGGAAACCTCTAAACATTGGACCCTACCCAGTTCGGCTTTGCTAAGGGCAGATCATGCCTCCTAAACCTGGTGGACTTCTTTGACACCGCTACCAAGGCTATAGACAAGGGAAAGGTTGTCCACACAGCCTTACTAGACCTCACAAAGGCCTTTGACACCATTCCCCACTCAGGTATTATAGACAAGCTCACCAGCCTGAACATAAACCCCTACATCATGAGATGGGTTATCAACTGTGTCATGGACAGAACCCACATGGTAAGAGTTGCGAGAGCTAGGTCCGACTCTAAACCGGTTACAAGTGGCGTTCCCCAGGGCTCAGTCCTAGGACCCCTACTGTTCGGCATATACTTCTCAGAGGTACAGGCAAGCACAGGAGGACTATGGCTGACCAAGTTCGCAGACGACTGCAAACTAGGTGCTATAATTGACTCTCAGGCTGACACAGACATCCTACAAAAGGGTCTCACTGAGACAGATACCTGGTGTCAAAACCATGGCCTCAAGCTAAATGCCAAAAAGTGCATAGTCATCCCCTTCGGAAAAAAACAAAGTACCCACAAACTACCACATAGGTGTTAGCCCTCTAAATACGGAAGACGTAATAAGGGATCTGGGGACCCAAGTAGATAGTAACCTCTCCTTTGATAATCACATTGCCAAAGTGGTTAGAAAATCCTTCTATGTGGCCCACCTAATCAAAAAAGGGTTTGCATCCAGATCGAAAGAGGTCATTGGGCCCCTCTACACATCACTCTTCAGACCCATCATAGAGTACAATGCCCCATTTGGGATGTACCTTACAAGACACCTGCAACAATTGGAAAGACCACAGAAGTACCTCACCAAGAGGATCACTGGCCTCAAGCAGATGCCCTATGCAGCTCGACTGAAGAAACTCCAGCTGTACTCGGTTGCATACCACCTACTCAGAGGTGATCTCTGCCTGACATACAAGGCCATGTCCAACCCAGAATTGATGGACATGCTCCACCTAAAGAAAACCATGACCCCTCGAGCCACACGCTCCAGTGATCTAAACCTCACCACAACAATAAATAGGACGTGCTGGAGGGATAGATTCCTCTCCCAGAGACTTCCCATGCTCTGGAAGAAGATTCCAATCTACATTAGGCAGAGCTCCTTGCTAACCCTCTTCAAGAGAAACCACGACGAGTGGATGGGAAACAGAAAGTTTACCCCAGGGATCACTTCAATGGCTCTGCTGGACAGAGGCACAGGGGAACTAATCTAAGGGGGCGGTGAAAGCCAACACATTCCAGTTAGGCTTATAAATGCCTTCGGGAAGATAGCCTAGTACCTACCTATGAACCTAAATGGAGGTTAGCTGATGCAATCTTCTGATCCTTATGTCAAATAAAGGAATCAAGAACAAAGGTGCCACAGCATAACCTGGCTTGAAAGAACCATATCCCAAGGAAAAATCAAACAGCAATCAGAATACCCTAAAGACTACAAAACTCCAACCTTGAGGAGAAGAGAGTGGTCTGTGGTTCTGAAAAGGAAGATGCAAGGGTGATAATGGTACTATCCCAACCAGTCTGTATCTGAAACAAAAGAAGGGATGGTATAAAGGACCAGGTACTGCAACAGCAGATATACTTGAACAGTTAAAACTGTGACAAATTTCTAATGCAAATGTACTATGTTCGTTGTAATCCCCACTGTTGCAATACTAACATGGACCAGAGGATGGTTAGCACTGAGAAGAGGCAGAGGACTAAAAGTCCTGAAGAATGGCTAGGGCAAAGCCTACTCAAACTCAGGAAGCACTGCTTGGGTTACAAAGTTCTGAAAAGGTGCATACAGAAAAACAAGTTGGCGTTTTTTTTTTTTTTTTTAATTTTTAAACACCTACAAAAGTAATCAAATCACATTTACAAATATAATACATACATTGTTTATAACCATATAATCAAAGCAATAACACAAATTGTTCAATTCCTGGCATTTCTTAAACCTCATTCCTCCTCCAAAACATTTTTCTGCATGTTTATGTTCCCACAATTTATTTTTTTCTATGTAATTTACTACTTCCCTTTTCTAAAGATGCAATTTTCAAAAGACCAAGTTGTAATTTCCAACAGAGACTGTATGCCAGCCTCTTTCAGGTAGGTGTGATGATCCTTGTAAAATGGCCCCCAACATGGCCTGGAATTGTCTTGAGATGAAAGCAACAAAAGCATATGCAATACGCTATCCATTCTGATATGGTCCTTTTACTGACAGGTTTATCTTCACTGCCCTTGGCAAAAGAAATTAATACTTGTTTCCAGCTTCCTAAAACACTTCATTTTGTTGCAGTAAAGCCTCAGCTGCTGCCTTACACATTTAGTAAGTGCAGAATTCTCTCTCACGTTCTGGGGTGAAAGGAAAATAGCAGTGAGGTAAAGAGGTTTGGTTCAAGGACAGTAAGGCTCTGTCCTCGTAAAATGTTAGGAAAAGCTTTCTACTCATACAGGCCTGCAGCACTGAAATTCTTCTAGCAGAGTTTAGTGCTACCAGCAATGCAGTTTCCGGGACAGAAGTCTGAGGGAGGCTGAGGCAATGGCTGAAAAGGCAGCAAGGTCAGCTTTCCAAAATATAACTCGGGTCCCATGGTGAAACAACTTTTTATGGTGATCTCAGAAGCCAAACCCCTTTTTGGAATTGCTTAATGAGCAAATGGGAATGGAACGGTGGTTCCCGTGGCAGACTGCCTGATATGGCCACATATGTGCCTTCCGTAGGGTACAGAATAGGCTTTTTTGTTGAGGTCTGATAGGAGAGTACAAAAGACATCTAGACTGAATTTGAGTCCTAGTTTTTGCTGATGTACCAAAGAGAGAACATTTTCCACTTAGCCAGACACAATTTCCTTGGTTTTAAGTCATCTAGTCTCCCTCATGCTACGCAGCATGTCCTCAGAAAACGTGTGTCTAAAGGGGATAAGGAGTAACTCGCTCACGCTGTCAAATCTTAATGCTATCAAGAGGGGCTGGTCTAGGGAGCCCTTGTACCGAGTAAAGCGATCAACATGCTGGAGCAAAAGAATTGGTTCTACCTTTATTAGACTCAACAACAGGGAGAAACAATGCTGCCTCAGATAGAAAGAAGCCAACACCACCTTGAGAAGCATAGGTACAGAAGGGATGGTACATGAAAAAGATCTGCCCAAATTAAGAGGAGGCATCTATTGCTCACAGCCCTACTTCTGGTACACTCGTCTATGAAAATAATAAAACGAACACGGGACCGGTGAAACTAAAGTTTAATAAGTGCTTTTGTCTGCAATTACACTTGACTTCTTCAGATAAACCATATTATTACATCACATCCTTTTATAACCAGGCACCATCATATGACCACAACAATTAAGTTAAAATGGAATGAAACTTATAAATGCACACCTTTGTTACTATATTTTCCTTTGTATTAATGTACTATAATTTAAAGAACCATTTTAAGAAGTTTATAAAAATATTTAACTGGGAAAAATGATGGTTTGCACAAGTGTGCATGTTGTTAAATACCACCACTTACGTACATGAACCATAAATGCTGCTTTAAAAACCTAAAAGTAAATAAACAACATTGTTGAAGTCCACACATTTCAACTAAAAATATATATGTGTATATGATTCCTATCACTCAACGCCATTAATAAAACATTAAGACGTTACAATCAAAAATAAAATAAAAATCAGCTTTCAATTTTAAATAGCTAGAGAGAGAAATGGCATCATTCAATCCAGGTGGATTGGTGGCATTCACTCTCAATTGCCACATAAATTCTTTAAATTCAAAGAATAATTCCTTGGGAACCCCCATACTATTGCTATCGATCTGATCAATTGCTATGAACTTGAAACTATAATCTGGGTTCAAGTTGATGTGCTTTGCCAACACATTCTTTAGAATGCCTTTCTTAATGTCGTACATATGTTGGTATATACGAACTTTGAAAGCCTTTTTAGTCTTACCTATGTAAAACTATCACAGGTTTGGCACAGAACGATGTACACTACATGGGTACTGTTACAACTCAGTTTATGATTCAAAAAAATTGTACCCTAATCAAGAATGTTCACACAGTTTCCAAAACATTAACACATCGAGTACAATGGCCACATTTTACCATCTTTCCCTTTTCTATAAAATTTGTTGCCTTCTTTGTTTCTCTCCAACCAATTTGTAAAACATGCATCTTTTTTGTACACAACACAGGGTCTATCACCCACATTCTTTAAGACATCGTTGTCACTTCTAAACACAAACCAATTATTTTTAAGAATGTCTGATGTCATAAAACTGGGGATTGTATGCCACAATTAAGGCCCTATTAAATTCATTTGTGTGCCTTGAATTCATGTCATCATCATGGACTCTGATTGTAACTTCCCCTTTACCTAGCAATGGGTAAAAGTGCCCACTGACCCTTTTTTCCATGACCTCATTCAAAATGGGTTCAATAAAACTACTAGGATACCCCCTTCTTTGTAACATAATCCTTAATTTCTCTCTTTCCTCAAGAAAACGTTTCCAAGTCATTAACCATTCGTGCCAAACGCACACATTGGCCTTTAACACGTGATCTTTTTTGGAAATCTGGATGCCCGCATTCAAAGTCTAAGAGGGTGTTGGAGTATGTGGGCTTTCTGTAAATAGTTGTATTAAAATTTTTTGTTGAATCATCTTTAGTAATGAGAATATCTAAAGAAATTGATTTTGTTTTTGTGTTGTTCCATAGTGAAAATCAAAAAGGAAATGTTGGTATTTAAATAATCAAAGAATTCATTTAATTCATACTCATTGCCTACCCAAAAAACGAGTACATAGTCTAAAAATCTCCCGTAAAACTTACAATACTTGAACCATTCCGAGGTAAACACCTGTGTCAATTCCAACTGAGCCAAGACAATATTTGCAAACAGTGGGGCACATGCCACCCCCATTGCTATGCCCGTTATTTGTTTGAATACCTGGTTCTCAAACATAATAAAGTTATTTAATACTAACTCCATTAAGGTCCTAAACATTAAGATTCTATTACGACTTAAATTAGTGCGACTACATAGAAAGTCATAAAACAAGTCTACACCTTCCTCATGTGGTATAATACTGAACAGATCTTTCATGTCTATCGTGGCCATAATCATGTTCTTGTATTTTCTGCCTTGAACTTTATGAGGTACAGAATCGGCATGAACAATAGGAATATGAACAGGAATCTTCTGTGCCACAGAGACCCAGAAAGCATCTATTGTTACTTTCCCCTTCACCTGCTAAACCAAACAGAAGAGATGTCCCCTATTCTTCTACAAAGCAGAAAGACTGATCCCTGGGTATCTCACTTCCAGAAGACTTCGCCAGCTTCTGGGTACGAGCTCCAGGGTAGAACTAGAATAGCAACTCAGGTGGTCTGCCAGCTCATTAACTTCCCATGAATGTGAAATGCTGGTGGGTGATGTCACTGTTTACGGCCCACTAATAGATCAGCACAGTCATATGTTCTTAAGGGTTCATCTTCATCTATCCCAAAGGCCTCCACCACAGGAGATTTAAGGTGTTACATAATGAACACTCCAGCTTGGCTGGATCCTTCTTGCAGTTGGTCTATGTGACCTTTTTACCCTTTGATTTGCATACTTCTGCTACCTTGCTTGTTTAGCTAATATACAAGGCCTGGCTATCTGACTAGATGAGGAGATTTAATGCAGGAAGCTTCACCTCCTTGGCTTTTAGGGTCAGGATAAATGCTCTTATCCAAATGGTTCATGTGGAACTTTCTCCAGATGAGGCACCACTCTTGGCACTTTGTGGGAGCCTAGGTGTGTTCCATACCTTACTACAGAAGCTGCCACAGTTAGTGAGATTCAGGTGCTGAAAGGGAGGACCCACCATACAAGTTGGAGGATAACCCACCACTCCAGGGACCCACAAAAAAGGGTCTGATGTCAGTTGCATCTGCATGGTGATACTGAAAACCCTGAAATTCACTGCAACAACCATATCCTTGAATAACCAAACGTAACCATGAAGACATACAGACATTAAATGTAGAAGGAGCAGTAGAGTTGGAGTTTGGACCTGCAATGTGTTTTCACCCAGAGGGACACAGTTAGGACTTCCTCAGGATCCTTTCTACAGGCAGGAATTTCCAGTACTGAGGAATGCTCAGCTCTGAAAAGTCTTCAGACAGGATTTTCCCCAGTTTACGATAACCCCAGAACTGCGGCAAAAAAAAAAAAAAAAAAAAAAACTCTGCACTTATGTTTCCAGCAGTTATCCAACTAAAGAATCACATGGAAATCCTTCTTATGAAAGGATTTAACTACCATGGTCGAGACTTTGGTAAAGACTGTGTGTGCTGAATAAAATCCAGACGACAACATCTTGCACTGGAAGTGACACCCACCCTGTGAAAACAGGAAATTGCAGTGAGGACCCAAATGATGATGTGCAAAAACACAATCAATCATGTTTACTAAGACCATGGTCACTATCCCATACATGGTAACCATCCAAACTCAAACATACTAGATGTGCTGGCTGAGGATGCAGAGGTCCAGAATGGGATAAAAAAAATTCACCAGTCCTTGCTGCAAGGACAAATGAGTCTCTACAGCCTCTCTCAGCAGTAGAGAATTAGGCATGCCCTAAAAGCACAGCTCAAATTATATGACCTGTCAGTGGAGCTGTCTCTGGGGTAGCAGACGTGAACTTCAGCAAGTGACAAAAGACTGACAATCCCCTGGTCCTCTGTAATGACCCTCCAAACTACGGTTAAACTGTGGAACATTCTACAATTGGCAGTATTGGATTGGGATCTGGACTCCACAAAGGGCTATCCTGCTGGTCACTGCACAAGAAATGGTAGGCTGTCAATCTTTATGGTTGCAATGTAGGCCAAAAGCTTCTCACAATACCATGCCTGAGTGCAGAGTTAAAACACTGACACTTAGATCAGGTTTTAATGTTCTACCCATCCCTGACAAAATAAAACATGTCAGTGTGTACCCTGGCATGCAATTCAATGGCCAAATGAACACACTGAATGTTAGCAAAGGCATGTGAACACAGGACTTTCATGGACACTAGTAAGGATCAGTGAAACTGTACAAGTAGCATAAAAAAACTGGTGGGTTCAGGGAGCATGACAGCCTTTATATAATGTGTACTATATTATGGCATACTGTAGAATGGACACAGACTGGCGAGAAGATGAACCCACCAACGGACTCATCAAGGAGGGTCCCTGCTATCGGACCTATGAAAAATACACTGCAGCACAAACAAACTCTCCGACCTGCTCTGAAAGACTCTAGCTGGACAACTGGTATGACAGGTCAAGGACTATGAAATTAGTATGGAAAAGCTACATAATTAACAATATTTCTTATGCAGCACTAAAAAAGTACAGTTGTGTACACTTACCATAAATGTAGATGTTAGAGTGCATTCACTGTTGCAGTCATTACATTTGGGTAATCTGCTGGTAGATTGCCCTCAGTCGACCTGAATTCCAAAGTCTTGGGTCCTGCGTCGGTTGCCGTCTTCTCTTCCATGATGTCAGGTCATCAGGGGTATAAAACATGCAACCGACACCATTTTCTTTAGTTTTTCTTGCCCCCGATGTCAGGTGCTCCCAAAAAGGTAGCAATATTTATATTTATACATACACACACACACACACACACACACACACACACACACACATCAATATAAACTTTACCTTCATCTACAAGCAAATACACCATATAGGTTGTAGAAGATAGAGAAGGAAAGATAAACTGTAGAATGACAGGGGGATGGCGGGAGGGTAACCTGGACTGCAACAGTGAATGCACTCGAAAATCTACATTTATGGTAAGTGTACACAAATGTACTATGTTCTTCGTGTTTCACTGTTGCAGTCATTACATTTGGGTAGAATCCCAAAGCTATGGTTGGGAGGCTGGAGCTAAACAGTATTAGGTGCTGCTATAAGGCCCTGCAGCACTGCAGTGGCAAAGCCTGCCCTGGACTTACGAGTAGAGAGGCAAATGGTAATGCTTTGTAAAGGTGTGAACAGAACTCCAAGTAACAGCCACTAGAATGTCTTTGGTTGGTACTCCTCTGAGAAAGGCTGCTGAAGTAGCTGCAGCTCTGATGGAATGTGTCCTAATGCCCTTGGGCACAGGTTTACCATGGTGTAAGTAGCAGAAACGGATGCAGTGGCTTATCCACTTTGAAACAGCCTTTCCTTCTGATCCTGCAGCATATGACACTAGTAATTGCTTAATTTTCCTTAGAGCCTTAGTCCTGCTCAAGAAGAATCTTAGCTGTCTGTGTACGTCCAAGAAATGCAGAATTATTTCCCCTTTGTTCTGCGGATTTGGATAAAAAGTTGGCAGATGAATTGTTTGGTTAAGAGCCACACTGGAAACCACTTGAGGCATAAAAGTAGGATTTGTCCTCAGAGACACCCTGTCTGGGTGAAATAAGATAAAAGGCTATACAGCCATGAGGGCCTGTAGCTCTGAAACTCTTCTTGCTGAAGTAATTGCTAGTAGTAGAGCTGTTTTCAGTGATAAGAACTTTTATATCAGCGGTAGCAGCTGGTTCAAATGGAGGCAGGGTGAGCTTTTCCAACACATAATTGAGGTCCCATGCAGGTAATGGTGATCTTCTAGGAGGCCTTAAATTTTTGGCTCCTCTAAGATACTGCTTTAGTAAAGGATGAGAAAAGATTGGTGTCTCTGTATTGTAATGAGCCAAAATGGCAGAGGCATGGATTTTGATTGATGAGAAAGATAGGCCTTTGTCAAGCATCTCAGTTAAGTATTGTAATATCTGAGGAATATGTGGTTCTGCTGTATCAGTTCCTTGTGCTTGATTCCAAGCACAGAATCTCTTCCATTTGTCAGCATAAGATTTTCTAGTACTAGGCCTTCTGGCTTCCAAAATGACATCCATCACAGCTTTACTGAGAGGTGTCGTTTGTATGATTACATGATTAGCCATGCTGCCAGGTTCAGAGTCTGTAGTTGAGTGTGCAGGATCCAATTGTTTTGCTGGGACAGTAGTTGTGGTCTTTGAGGCAAGGTCCAAGCTGGGTATTGAGAAAAGTTCCTTAGGACTGGATACCAGTACTGGCGGGGCCAGTCCAGGGCAATTAATATCATCTTTGGCTTCTCTTGTCTGACTTTTAGGAGGACCTTGGGTAGAAGAGGCAGAGGAGGAAAGGCGTAAACTGATAGGTTTTTCCAACTGAAGGATAGGGTGTCCACTTTCCATACTTGTCTATAAGTCCTTGTGCAGAATCTTTTCATTTGCTAATTTTGAGGAGAGGCAAATAGATCTATGTCTGGGCTCCCCCATTTCTCTGTTATCATGTTGAAGACTTGTGGATTTAGTTTCCACTCGTGAGGATCCATAAGGTTTCTGCTTAAATAGTCTGCCAGTGTTTTGTTTTCCTGGCAGGAATTGAGCTTGAAGATGTATCTGGTAGGTCAAAGCTGTCCCCCACAGTGCCATGGCTAATCTGCAAAGGGGATATGAGTGTGGGCCCCCCCGTTTGTTTATATACCACATGACTGTGGTGCTGTCCGTCTTTATCAGTAGTTGTCCTGGATGAAGTAAGTTCTTGAAGGCTGTTAGGGCATATTGAACAGCTAGCATCTCTTTCTGGTTGATATGTAGATGCATTTGTTTTGGTGACCATATGCCCCGAATGCATCTTCCTGCCATGTGGGCCCCCCAGGCATAATCTGAAGCGTCTGTTGTTAAGGTTTGGCTGGCAGGGAGTAGAGTGAAGGGCCATCCCATGTTTTGGTGACAGGCCTTTGCCCACCATAGAAAGTCCTGTTGCAGGCAGGGAATGAGAGGAATCATTGTTTCCATACTGTGTGAATGTTGACTCCATAAACTTTTAAACTTCGGACAGCAAAGTCTCCTTTTAATAGATCTGTCATTTCTAAAACTGATCCTAGGAGTATCATCAATTATGCCTGATACTTCACTGTCCGTCAATAACACCTGCCAGTGTTTGCTAATAATATTAATATACCTATCCACATCAGAAGTGTATTTCAGAGAGACTCTCAGATTGGCCTGAGTTGAGATCTTATCTGAACTTTCAGAAGGTTGTTTCTTCATGGAGAAATAAGGTCTGGCTCTATCACTCCGTTTACACGTAGCTCTAGGTACTTGTTCAGACAAGGTCCTATCATCATACCCTCTTTCTTTCAAGAAGCTTTTAACTCTATCCACTTCACTTTCAAAATCTTCTTCCCTCTTTTTGTTTGGTAACCAGATGCTTAGACAGTGCAATGGCGTAGCTATGGGCACTTCTTGTGCCAACAGCTACGCCAATGCAGTTATGGCAGTTTGGGAGGACCGTTATATCTTTAAGGGTCCTTTTGGTGAGCATGTTTTGTTTTATCGTAGATAATTTGCTATCCGAAGGAGGATAGGTTACAAAGTGTTTGCACTGGCACTCAACAGAGTGGGAACTGCAATTGGTGTAGCTATATAGATAGTGGGTCATCATTTACTCACCCTGACCAGGGTAGAAATTACATTTTTAAAGTTTCTGGCACCTGTGATAGTAAACATGTTGTTTACCTTGCTAGCTGTAGGACCTGTGCCAAATTTTATGTTGGTAAGACGGATAGGCATCTTAGGGATCGGATTAGGGAGCATGTTTATAACATCAGGAAACTCAGTACAACTAATGCACTTTCTAAACATGTATCTAGTACAGATGTATCTCATGTTTTTGGTTTTAGAGTGATTGGGTTGCTGCATGAGAGTATTAGACAGGGTGATATGTATAATAGGACTGAGAATCTAGAAGCTATCTGGATTACCAGGTTGAGAAGTACGGAAGGGCATGGTCTTAATGAATGCATTCCCCTAAAACCTAGGTTGAAAATGAGGCCACTAAAAAGATGATTTTAAAGTGTTTATTTGTTTATTTTAGTATTTAATGTATATTAAATGATGTTTATATTTATATTTATGTTTACTGTTTAGGTTTATTTTATGTGTATATATTTTTATACGCATTTCTTATATACATGTTAACATTTTTTAAGCAGGAAGTTGATTGCTTTGCATCATGTGATTTGTACTGTGTATATATAGGTGTGTCTCATTAGTGCTTGATGTACACCTGAAGAAGCTCATTTTGTGAAAGCGCTTGTGTTTTTGCACTAGTAAAGGCCTTGTTGGATTTTTGCAGCTGTCAGCGTCTCTTTTTCTGTGGTTTTTACATTTATGCTTTCCAAATTGTTCAGCTGCATGCAAGAATTCCTGCAATTCTTTATTTTCTGCACATTCTGAAATCAACATCATTTTCTGTTTCAGCAATCCCATAACATGTTGTTGGTACTTAAGCATATGAAATTGACAGTTTAAGGCCCTGATTGCCAAGGTTGCAGATGTATAAACCTTTTTTCCCCACATCTGTCCAGTGCCGTTGAATCTCTGTCAGAGAGGGTAGGATTTTTTGCTGTTGAGGCCTTAACTCCCTTTGGACCCTGTGAAATAGTTTCAGAATCAGCAGCAGGGTTTTTAAATAAAATTTGATGAGAGTCAGGGACCCTGTAATATCTGTCAGGTTTACTGGGAGCCAAAGGTAAGGAGTCAGGGGACAAGCTTGACTCCGAAAACACATCATCCACAATGTCTAAAACAGGGGGAAATGGCTAAAGGCTTGTACTGAGGGAGAAGGAAATCCCTGAGCCTCTTTTTTGATTCTGAGACGTCTTGACTCTCCCAGTGAAAATGCTCCCTGAAAGTATGCAAGGTTTCTTCAAATGAATAATCCTCAGGAGGAGATGCAGATGGAATAGACTCCTCAGCATCCGAATCCTCATAGGGAGGTATAGATAATTCCTGATCAGAAGAGGAATCAGAAGAAATAGAAACCTGATCTGAAGATTCATAATCAGTGTTTTGCCTAGCCCTCTTATCTAGAGGGGATGGGTACCCCTGATCAAGGTAATAAGGTCTTCAGCCATTTTGATCATCTGTTTTTTAGGCATAGAGGCCTGTGCATGTGGCTCATGCGTCAGTTTTTTTAGTTTTAGGAGTTGCTTTGGTTTTGCAGCTGTCATCAGTTTGATGTACAAATGTTGAGGTCTGAATACACCCTCAGAAGCCGGTGCCTGCTCAGCGGCTCCGGACCCATCCGAGGGAGATGCATCTGCCGGTCCAATACCTTGAGTATCTTGCGGCATGCCGGACTCCACATGGGTGTCGGTAGAGGCCTGCATCTCGAAGGGAGCGAGTATCAGGGGCTGCGAAAACACCTCACTGAGTACCGGCGAACCGGCGACTGGCTTAGGAGAAGCTTAGTCATCGGTTTTGGATTTCGACTGTCTTTCTCTGTCCTTTTCTTTGCGTTTTTTATGTATTCCGATTGCTATCCGACGACATTTATGGGCAGTTAAATCCGTTTCCAAAATACTTCGATTTAAAAATATACCGACCCTTAATAGTGCGTTGGTTAAATCTAGCACAAAACCTATAGCCAGGCACGTTGTGATCAGGGCCTAGGCAAGGAATACAGTATAAATGGAAATCCTTATGAGATATTTGCTTCCCACAAGTAATACTATTATTAACTTTTTCTGACATTGGTAAAAAGCAAGAAAAAAGTTTCCCCAATGGGGTACTTAGCTTTAGTGAAGACTTTGGTTCTGAAACGCAAACTCGAATATTTCAATAGTCGGCCGACCGGCACTTGCGAAATGCTTCTGCTTCGGGCACCGCGCGGCAAGAAAGACTAAAGAAAATGGCGTTGGCTGCATGTTTTATACCCCTGAGGACCTGACGTCATGGAAGAGAAGACAGCAACCGACACAGGAACCAAGACTTTGGAATTCAGGCCGACTGAGGGCAACCTGCCAGCAGATTACCCAAATGTAATGACTGCAACAGTGAAACACGAAGAACATCTATCAAACTACATTTTAATTTATTTTCCTACAGTGTGAGAAGAAAAATGAAAACAATTTGTTTTTATGTAAATGTATTTAGTCCTATTTGTAATAACTAGAATTACAATCCTAAAAAGAAAGCAGAGAGACTTATGTGACAGGAAACCTGTTTACGGCAAAATTATTACTATCTAAGAACTATTTTACATGGAATTCACCTTAAGTATGAGCTTTCGAGATGCAGCCAATCAAACTACTGAACAGCATCAGTATGCTTGTTATTACTGTGTCTAAATCACAATGGTTATTGTAATAACTCCCATACTGAGGTATAAAATGCGAGTACAAAGTGACTCGGAATGGACCATGACCTTTCTGGAAGAAGATGCATCATCTACATTATGTTCTGAGACTACCCGATTGTTCAGAAGCACAACACAGTAAATGGAAAAACATAGGTCTGTTTTAGAGGACTCATTTGTTTCACACTTGTGGCCAATTTGCTTCTGTTCAGATATGTAGACTGTAGCTGACTGAAATCTCCAACACATGGAGTCTTTGAACATAACTTTAACACATAATTCACCAAAAGCAAAAAAGTAGGTCTCTATTAATTTACGGATTTCTGTAGTCAAATATTTCACTATTACAAAAACCGCTTTGTGGCATGGATGGCATATCATATATCCTTACCATTCTCTCTGGTTAGTTAGTGTTTCCTGTTACAGTTTAGATGCCAATTTTCATCAAGTCCTAATAACTGTTATGATATCCTTCCCTAGGTTGTAACAAATAAATTATGCCAGAGCTCTTCTTGGTCAACATTGACTATACATGAACTTTAAGTAAATTAAGGTCATTCTTCAAAATGAACTTCCATGATTAAGGTCATTCTTCAAAATGAACTTCCATGCATCCTTTTTGCCCCGACAAGTAGCTTCCCTTCACAGTATAACTTCTATATAAAATGTGACAGGGTAGCACAAAAGGTGTAGAAATTAGTGGGTTAGGGTTGCTGCCTATCAGCTCTTAGTTTCTGGGTTCAATTCCCACGATATACCTCGTGTGGAGTTTTCATATCCTTTCTATGCCTTTGCAGTCTCCACTGAGTGCTCCAGAATCCTCTTATATCCCAAACACATTCCACTAAGTAAATGATGATCTCTAAACTTACTAGTAGGTGCATGTGTGTGCACATGAGGGAGAATGACAACAACTATAAAATATTTACCTTATGTCTGCCATTTCCTGCGACATGCTCCAGCACACCTTTGACACTGTACACACAGCAAGTATCAGAGGATGTCTATGGCGATGCCTCTCAGAGATGACCACCAAAAAATAAAAAGTCCTCTAAGGCTTCAGGACGGTTAGTCAAAAAAATGTTAAGGCTATGCAAATGGCTATATGAAGAGTTGTATGAAAGGTTGGACACCAAGGAGGGAGAAAAGGACCTGTACCGATTGGCTAGACAGAGGGACCGAGCTAGGAAAAATGTGCAGCAGGTAAAGGTGATAAAGGATAATGAGGGAAACATGCTCACAAGCGAGGAGAGTGTGTTGAGGAGATGGAAAGAGTACTTTGAGGGGTTGATGAATGAAGAGAATGAGAGGGAGAGAAGGTTGGATGATGTAGGGATAGTAAATCATGAAGTACAATGGATTAGCAAGGAGGAAGTAAGGATAGCTATGAAGAGTATGAAGAATGGAAAGGCTGTTGGCCCAGATGACATACCTGTGGAAGCATGGAGGTGTTTAGGTGAAATGGCAGTGGAGTTTTTAACCAGACTGTTTAATGAAATCTTGGAAAGTGAGAGGATGCCTGAGGAATGGAGAAAAAGTGTTTTGGTACCGATTTTTAAGAATAAGGGTGATGTGCAGAGCTGTAGTAACTACAGAGGGATAAAATTGATCAGTCACAGCATGAAGTTATGGGAAAGAGTAGTGGAAGCAAGGTTAAGAAGGGACATGATGATTAGTGATCAGCAGTATGGTTTCATGCCAGGAAAGAGCACTACAGATGCGATCTTTGCTCTGAGAGTGTTGATGGAGAAGTACAGAGAATGTTGGAAGGAGTTGCACTGTGTTTTGTAGACTTAGAGAAAGCATATGACAGCATGCCTAGAGAGGAGTTGTGGTATTGTATGAGGAAGTCAGGAGTGTTCAAAAAGTATGTAAGAGTGGTACAGGATATGTACGAGGGTAGTGTGACAGCGGTGAGGTCTGCGGTGGGAGTGACAGATGTGTTTAAGGTGGAGGTGGGGTTACATCAAGGATCAGCTCTGAGCCCTTTCTTATTTGCAATGGTGATGGACAGGTTGACAGAAGAGATCAGACAGGAGTCCCCGTGGACTATGATGTTTGCAGATGACATTGTGATCTGTAGTGAGAGTAGGGAACAGGTGGAGGAGACCCTGGAGAGATGGAGATATGCTCTAGAGCGAAGAGGAATGAAGGTCAGCAGGACTAAGACAGAATACATATGTGTAAATGAGAGGGAGGACAGAGGAATGGTGAGGATGCAATGAGTAGAGGTGGCGAAGGTGGATGAGTTTAAATACTTGGGGTCAATAGTTCAGAGTAATGATGAGTGTGGAAGAGAGGTGAAGAAGAGAGTATAGGCAGGATGGAGTGGGTGGAGAAGAGTGTCAGGAGTGATTTGTGACAGACTAGTACCTGTAAGAGTGAAAGGGAAGGTCTACAAGAGGGTAGTGAGACCAGCTATGTTATATGGGTTGGAGACAGTGGCACAGACAAAAAGGCATGAGTTTGAGCTGGATGTGGCAGAATTAAAGATGTTAAGATTTGCACTGGGTGTGACAAGGGTGGACAGGATTAGGAATAAGTATATTAGAGGATCAGCCCAGGTTGGAAGGTTTGGAGACAAAGCCAGACAGGCAAGATTACGTTGGTTTGGACATGTGCTGAGGAGAGATGCTGAGTATATTGGGAAAAAGATGCTAAGGATGAAGCTACCAGGTAACAGGAAAAGAGGAAGGCCTAAGATAAGGTTTATGGATGTGGTGAGAGAGGACATGCAGGTGGTTGATGTGAGAGCAAGATGCAGAGGACAGGAAGAAATGGAAACAGGTGATCTGCTGTGGTGACCCCTAGAGGGAACAGCTGAAAGAAGATGATGATGATATATATATATATATATATACATATACATATACGTATACATATATACATACATATGTGCATTACAGCTCTGCTACACTTGTTAAAAAAAATCTTCAGGCTAACTAACAGCTCTTAGCCAGACTTTATGCAACATAATTGCTAAAAGTTCCTAACACAGACACATACTGAATGACTGTTGATCATGGCTGCTTAAATTACTGGTGATACTGCTTGTAAGGACTGATGGTCATCTCTTCCACAGTGCCAGCCATGCTCCCTAGAATGACCTTAATTTACTTACAGTTTATGTATAGTCCGTGTTGACCAAGAAGAGCTCTGGCATAATTTATTTCTTACAATCTAGGGAAGGATATCACAACACAGTTATTATTAGGACATGATGAAAATTGGTATCTAAACTCTAACAAGAAACACTAACTAACCAGAGAGAATGCACCCAAAGCAGTCACCTCTTTTTCTTCTACCATGCAATGGCTTTTTTGGCATACCTGCCTACTTCCACTTCTCTGAGTAAAAACTGTTTAATTTTTGTTTGCCACATATCTTTTACTGACTACTGCTAAATTCCACTTATAATGCAAGTAAACCCAACATTTATAAATATCTGTCCCTTGTAATTTTCAAAAGTGACAAGAAAAGAGGTACTTTAAGGTTGGGTGAGATGGAAGAAGTGAATCCTACTGAGGCACACATGTAGGAACACAACTTAAATCACGATATCCTGAAAATAGACCAAATGGTTAAAGTAATTAAATACAAAATCCTCTGAAATTCTGCAGTGGAAGCAAGACCCCAAAGCGTTTATATCACGTTATCAAAGATGAAAATAGCGAATGCTATTTCATAGAACCTAAAATATCTAAACCACATAATATCGAACATTCAGAACAGCGAAATTTTTCCTTGGAAAAAAAAAATCGCTATTCCAAAACACCTACACACAACATAAGCACACCTAAAAAACATCAATTCACACACATACACTTATAATCCTACAACTAACCCATACACTAAACTGTACATACGCTACAATCTATCCACTTACCTTAACCCAAACCCTAAGGTCCATCACTATCGCACACTCACCTAACCCGCGCCCTAACCCTAACTCACCTAACCCGCGCCCTAACCCTACTGACCACACAATCGCACACTTACCTAAACCTGACCCGTAACTTTCCACCACAGCGTTGAAAATAGCGAAGCCACAGAACCGGTCAACCAAATTCTTTCCCTAGGAAAGAATTCGGTGTTCTGCAGCTTTTCTATTTTTAGCGTTCGCTCAAAACGGGTCGATATTAGAACATTCAAAGTTTTAAAACTTCGATGTTCTGATACAGACCTACCCCAAATAGGACTGAACTCATTTTAAAAACTCTAGTTAGAGCTTAAAGTCTAAGGTAAAACACTTTCAAAGTGAAAAAATATTCAGGGCAGCTTACAGCCTACCAAGCAAAAACTCAGTTTTCATATAATAAAATAAATGTATATGCTCTGATCTATTTTTGGAATATAGTAACTTAGTAGGATGCATTCTGGCAGTTGTGATTAAAAATGTTTACTATTCCTGAGAAGACCGACAAGATTTGTAACACAGCTCTAGGTCAGCATATAAACCTACCAGTCTGACTGGTTACCAAGATAAAACAGTTATATCAATTTTTTAACAGTCTTATTAATGATATGTTTGTTACACAAGTATTGCTTTGGTGGTGGCAGGAGCACTGCTTATATTGCTACATTAAATATCCTAATGTAAAATGCACTTACAAAGCCTGCAGATTAGAAAGGCCTTTGAAAATCCCTTCAGCAATATGGCTGACTCTGTTGTCTCCCAAGTTTAGATGTTCAAGCAAAGTCAAACCCACAAATGCAGACTCATCCAAACGGGTCAACTGATTGTATGACAAATCTCTGAAAAAAATTAACAAATGATAATGTTGAACAGTACATAGCAAAAAAAGTACAATTTAAACTTTGAAACAGACATTCTTAAATCATCTCGTTTCTTAAGGACGCTCACCATTCAAACTTCAAGTTTTGCAAAGTCCTTTCGACTCTTTTTAATCCAACACCCCAAGTGTTATATATAAACATGACATTTTAAATATTTATGCCCGTTTATGAACTTCACCTTACTCTGCAGTCTACCAATATTTAATTCGGGTCTACGGTGACATTTTACTATTTCTTTTTGTTACCAGTCATTGCATCTGTTACATGTATCAAAGAGATCCTGTTCAGTTCAGCAGCTCAGCCCAACACATTTTATGGCTTTAATATATGTATCAGGGCATGGATACCAACTACAGCAGTCACTAGAAGTTCATTTATGTGCTTGACATGAGATGCTCTTTGGAAGACTACAGTATTATTCTGTAATGCTCAGTGATTACTTACAAAGGAGCATCAAATGCACTAAGTAATGGGTCTCCTCTGTCTAAGAGGATGGGAGAGGTTACCTGGAATGGAAATTCAGAAATTTAACTGATTTTCTGATTTACTCACTGGGTTAGCCCTCTTGGACAGTGCCCACTTTCAGAGGGGACCCAGGAAGAAAAGCTCTCAGCATCATTACTGGACACTAATCAATTCAAATAAATAAATTAAGCTCCATCTATATAATACAGCAATATATTCAAAAAGATACATTAAAAGGAATACTTAAATTAGCTATTAACTACAAAGAACAGTCTGCACATCAAATAAAGAGAAATATGTATTGCATAAGTTAAAAGTTTAATTTACTCAAAGCAATAACAAAAGACACTAAAGTAAGTATTTGGTCTGAGAAAAGCACGTATTGTTTCCTCCATGTAAAAGTTAAACAAAAACTTAGGATTTATGATGAAAAAATAAGGAACAGTTGCTTTAATAAGCTTTTGGTAATTAGGTTTCAAACTTGTCTGTGTTACCCAAGTAAATATCTGAAATTAAGGTACACAAATTTTATGATTCTATGGGTTTGCTTTTGATGTAGGAATAAGTCTTGAACAATTCTTATGTTGTACACAGACGTTGTGTGATGAAAATGTCTTATATGCTCCTATGTACATTTATTTATATACCAATACACACACATATGCACAGACAAACTTGGTAAAAAATTAATTTTACTGACAGAAAAAATCCAGTGTGTGTGTGTGTGTGTGTGTGTTTGTGAGAGATAGAGCGAGTGAGTGAGAGGGGTACAATCAGAATCAGGGAATTTGCCCTTTCCCCACTCTACTATGATCTGAGTGACTATATATAATTAGCAGGGGCTGTGGGGGGCATAGAGGGGCTTTCCTCCTGCACAAAAGTAAAGTTTAAAAGTTTAACTTATTTTTTTCCATTTTTTGAGCAGTTGGTGACTGACCAGTTGTGTTCGATCACTTGTGATTCAACATTTTGATTCTTTTTGAATATGGACACGTACACAACACACACCAGTTTGAAACTTCAATTAAAAAAAAATTACATTTATGCAGGGGGGGCAAGCCCCCCCGTGCCCACCACACCCCCTGCTAATTAAATATACCAACTCAGAGATCTCACTACAACGAAGAGAATGGTACATTTCCCATTCTGCGCTGTACGGCTATCTCCATTGAAACTATTTGACGTTTCAAAACTTCGATGTTATGGTCTTGACCATATGAAGTTCGAAGTTTTGAAATTTAAGCACACCCATACATATAAAATCTGTATGCCGATATACATACACGGGAGCATACAACACAGTAAGTCGAATAAAATAATAAAAAAAAAAGACAGTAGCATGTGTAAAATACTAAATAAGCTGGTAGCTTGTTTCACAAGATCGTTGTACAGCAAGGATTTGGTTTGCGGCCTTTCCCCATTGTAGTGCAGTTTCAGAGTTGGCTTACATAGGCAGCAGGGGGTGTGAGCACAAGAAAGTCTGGTCTCACTGCAAACAATGTGTATGGAAGTTTGTTCAGGGCTTTCCGTTTTGACCTTTTGTGGTCTTATCTTAAGGTTTTCTGTGTTTCCTCCATTTGACATTATGAATATATTTCATTTATCTCCCTCTGTCTCTCACACACAAACTTTTTATATTTAAATACACATACATATGCACTATATACGCATACATAAGAGTTTCTGTGCCCTAGTCCTAATTGCACTAAACAACCTAACAGCAAGACAATAAAAAAACTTGAGAAAACAAGGAACTTAAGAGGAAATATGTAAAATGGAATTCAGCTTTAATAACAGTGCAGCTAAAGTAGGAAAGAGTAAGACTGTATATGTTACTGTCAAACTTAAATTTGGCATACAGTCTAATAGTTTAATGTCAACTAAAGGTTTACAGCAGATGTCGGCACAAATTTGCAAGGAGCCTTTTACAGATTAAAAAAAAGGATTTTATGTACTTTGAGCAAAATCTGATTAGAGAAATGTAGGTCCGTTTGGTCTAAGCTAGGTGACCAGAACAGTCTTGGTAATAATTTTTGCTTAGGTCTAAATCAGTTCAGTAGAGGTGCAAAGCCCTGAGTATGGCCAAGGTGACATCAGTTCAGTTAGTGGGTCTGGCACTTGATGGTGCAGTTGGGACAATAGGAATGCCTCTCCTGGGGGGAGGGTTTCAAAAAATCCAAACTGCTGCTCCCGTCATAGTCATAGCTGAGGGCAAGAATAGTGGTGAACAGGTGTGGGCCAGTGCAGAGATGATGTTGGTATGGCCACTCAAGCCGGTGATAGTACCTCTTGTTGGTTGCATTAAAAAGTGTGTGCACAAACACAAAAGGCCACTGGCAGCTCCTATGGCAACGTAGGTGCCCATGTTACCATTCAAAGGAGAAAGGTTTGTCTTTTATATAAATAAACAGCTCTCATCGCTGGGATGGTAGTGTGAGCACCAAACTTTCTGCTGTATGCCTGGATGATGGCCCCTCCAGGCAGCTCTCATATGTGTGGGATCTGAAGGGGATCCCTCACCTCTAGGGAACAAATGGGCTTAAGTAAGTTTGACAGGGAGAGATTTAATGGTTGACAAGCAGATGGGGGGTGGGGGGGGGGGGTGGGAGTGCCTATAATAAAACAGAATGTTTATGTAATAACTTGCATGAAGAAGGCCCGATTCCAGAGTTCAGGCTGGGCTAGTTTAGCATACGCAGTGTAATAAAAATGATAGGTGTCTGAGAGCAGGTCTGAAGCTAATTTTGCAATTCTACAGTATGGTGTGTTTAGTTCATTAAATGTGTACCCATTTAAAATGTACATGGCAAGTGTTCTACACACCAATTTTGGTATTAATACCATTCCTTCTAATATCTTCTAATCAGGCGGTGAGACATATGGCTTGATCTAGTACAGTATACTAAAGTGTTTTGTAAATATCCTTAGGGAGTTTCTTACTATCTCAGAAATTAAATTTACTGTTAATTACTGTTCTCAAACACTTCCCACTGAGGCAACTTTTTTTTGAATATCTTTAAAGACTTCTCCAAACAATACCATTGTATTTTTTTTCCTTATTCAAAAAAATACTCAGCTATTCATTACAATGAAGGCATTCTGTAAGTAACTTATAGGGTTTCTACTTTATACAAGATGTGGATTAGGGTGGTATCATCAGCTTACTGTAGCAGCTGTATCCTCTTTATATGTTGTTACACATCACTAATAAAGGCTGGGAAAAGAAAAATCCACAGAACAGATCTCTGGGGTAATCCTTTGTGTCATTACCAGCTGAAGAAGGCTGACTGCCAAAGCTATAACCAGTAACCTGTTAGGTAGCTATTAAATCAGTTAAGTACATGCTGTATATATCTCACATACTTCACTCTCAAAAGTAATAGGGTACAACAATGAAGATCAAGGGCAGCTGAAAAATACAGCAACTGTAAACAGGCATCTATAATTTACTAGCCCAAGCAGTGCAGTCTAGCTCCTTATCAAAGACCATGCTGATTCTTTGTGAGCACACTACATTCTGTTGGAAATGCTCAGGGCAGACATATCAAAAAACAAAAGTCCTTCACTGGTGAAAAAAGTACAGTTTTGTACCTACCATAAATGTAGATGTTCGAGTGCTCATACAGCTGCAGTCATAACAGATGGGTTATCCTGCCGTCAGGCATTCCAAAGTCTAGGTCCGGCGTCGGTTGTCGTCGCTTCTTCCCTGACGTCAGTGCGGCAGGGGTATAAAAGAGCCAGCAGATGCCATCTTCTTCAGTTTTTCTTGCCCCAGATGTCAGGTGCCCCCAGAAGGAAGGCAAAACATAAACTTATAAAGTCATACAATATAGAATAATCAAAAAACAGTAGTTTGCAAGCAAATACACCATAAAAGAATACCCCAAATAGGTAGTAAGAGAAGGTGTTTGCCATAAGGCCTGTCCTAAGAGGGGATGGAGGGAGGGAAACCTGGACTGCAGCTGTATGAGCACTCGAACATCTACATTTATGGTAGGTACAAAACTGTACTATGTTCATCGTGCATACAGCTGCAGTCATAACAGATGGGTAGAATCCCAAAGCTAAGTAGGGGTGGCAGGCACTAAGTGGAACTAGGAGGAGCAAGGATGCCCTGCAAGACAGCTGTGGCAAATACCGCTCTAGATTTTGAGTAAAGTGGAAGGTGATAGTGTTTGGAGAAAGTGTGCACTGAACTCCAAGTGGCTGCTTCCAAAATGTCCTTGGTAGGAACCCCCCTGAGGAAAGCTGCAGAGGTAGCTGTGGCCCTTGTGGAGTGGGACCTGATGCTTGAAGGCACAGTTTTTCCATGAAATGAGTAACAAAAGTGTATGCAGTGGGCTATCCATTTTGAGATTGTCTGTTTGGAGATCGCCTTTCCTTGAGCACCTGTAGCATAGGACACAAAGAGTTGCTCGGATTTCCTGAATGGCTTTGTCCTGTCCAAATAATAACGTAGTTGTCTGTGAATGTCCAAGGAATGCAGTAGTCATTCCCCTTTGTTTTGTGGGTTAGGGTAAAAGGTAGGTAAGTGGATACTCTGATTCAAGGCTACACTGGATACTACCTTTGGCATAAAGGTAGGGTTGGTTCGTAAGGAAACTCTGTCCTGATGGAAAATGATGAAAGGTTGCACAGCCATGAGGGTCTGTAGTTCCGAAACCCTGCGTGCTGAGGTGATAGCCAGAAGGAAGGCTGTTTTCCATGACAAATATTGTAGTTCTGTTGAAGCAGCTGGCTCAAATGGAGGAAGGGTCAGTTTTTCCAATACGAAGTTGAAGTCCCAAGCAGAGACTGGTGGTTTCCTTGGGGGTTTTATATTCTTAGCCCCTCTGAGGAACTGTTTTAAGAGAGGATGAGAGAATAAAGGAGGATCTGTGTAGTATTGTGCAGAAATGGCTGAAGCATGGATTTTGATGGAGGAGAAGGAAAGTCCACTGCTTAACATCTCAGCTAGGTATTGTAATATTTGAGGTATATTTATTACCCAAGGATTCTGGCCCTTTTTCTGATTCCAGGCACAAAACCGCTTCCATTTGGCGGAGTAGGCTTTTCTAGTCGAAGGTCTTCTGGCCTCCAAGATGACATCCTGCACCTCCTTGGAGTAGAGGGACTGTTGTGAATTCAAGGGATTCTCCATGCGGCTAGATTTAGGGTTTTGAGCTGGCTGTGAATAGTTTTGAAGTTGTGCTGGGACAACAGAAGAGGCACTAGAGATAGGATCCATGGTGGGGAATGCGTCAGGCTCTTCAGGAGTGGATACCAGTGTTGTCTTGGCCAGTCTGGAGCAATGAGAACCATTTTTGGCCTCTCTGCTCTGGCTTTTAATAGAACTTTGGGCAGCAGAGGGAGAGGCGGAAAGGCATAGACTGTCAATGTTGTCCAATTGAAGGAAAGTGCGTCCACTTTCCAGGCCTGTGGATGATAGGTCCTTGAGCAAAATTTTTTCAGTTGGTAATTTCTGTGGGTAGCAAAGAGATCTATGTCTGGCTGTCCCCATGCCTGAGTTATCTTTGCGAAAACTTGAGGATGCAACTTCCATTCGTGTAGATCTGTCATATTTCTGCTTAGGCTGTCTGCCAGTGTGTTTTCCTTCCCTGGCAGGAATTGTGCCTGAAGTTGGATTTGCAATTCCAGAGCTGTGTTCCAAAGGGTCATGGCTAGTCTGCACAGGGGGTATGAATGAGTTCCCCCCTATTTGTTTATGTACCACATCCCTGTGGTGTTGTCTGTCCTTATCAATAGCTGGCCTGGATGCAATAGGTCTTTGAAGGCCATAATAGCATTTTGCACTGCAAGCAATTCCTTTTGGTTGAAGTGTAGGTGCTTCTCTTTTTGGGTCCATTTTCCCTGAATGCACTGATCTTTCATGTGTGCCCCCCAGGCGTAGTCTGAGGCGTCTGTTGTGATGATTTGAATTGCTTGAGGTATGCAGAAAGGGAGACCTTTGTTTCTTTGGCATGCTTGAGCCCACCACAGAAATTCCTTTTGAAGACATGGAATGAATGGTATAATTGTTTCCAAACTGTGGCTGTGTTGAGACCGTAAGTTTTTTAGGTACCATTGAAGTTTCCTCATATGCAGCCTTGCACATGGGATCAGCAGGATGCAAGATGCCATGAATCCCAGAGCCTGCAGGACTTTCCTTGCAGTCAGCCTGGTGAGGGTTGCCATTTTGCTGAAGTATTGAGATAGTTGCCCTTGTTTGTCTGGCGTGACGTAGGCCATCTGGGTGTTTGTATTCAAGCTGGCACCCAGGAAAATTATTATTTGAGAGGGTATTAGTTTTGATTTCTTTTTGTTGACTGTGCATCCCAGAAAGTTCAACAGTCTTATTACAAACGCCAGGTGTTTCAGAAGTATGTCCTTGCTGTCCGCTTGGATCAGGCAGTCGTCCAGATATGGGTATATTTGTATTCCTTGAAGTCTGCAGAAGGCAATTACTGATGCCAGGCATTTCGTAAACACTCTGGGCGCAGTAGATAAGCCAAAGGGCAATGCAGAGAATTGATAATGAGTTGAACCTGCAAGAAATCTGAGGTATCTTCTGCAATCTTGTCTGATAGGGACATGCAGGTATGCCTCCTTGAGGTCCAATGTTACCAGCCAAGACTCCTTTGCCCAGCATCGGAAGAAGCTGCTGTAATGTGAGCATCTTGAAATTTTGGTACCTGTAAATATGTGTTTAGGCTGGATAGATCTAAAATAGGTCTCCAATCTTTGTCTTTCCTTGGTACCAGGAATAGTCTGGAATAAAACCCTTGACCTTGTTCTTTTGCAGGCACCTCTTGAATAGCTTTCATGTCCATGAGAGCTGAAATTTGTTTTTGTGCCTCTGCCCTTTGATTTTGTGGCAGGTTTGGCATGCCTCTCATTTTTGGAAGGGTGTGAAAGTGGAATCTGTAGCCCCTGTCTATAATGTCCAGGATCCATTTGTCTTTTGTGACAATATGCCAATTTTTTGAGAATAATGCCAGTTTTCCACCTAAAGGTGCTGCCATTAAAGCTTTGCTTGGCAGGTAAAGGGGAAAGTCATTGTGTATGCTTTCTGAATGATCTATCTTGTCCACCTCTTGGGGTTGGTGCTTGCCATTGCCTGGCTCTGAATGATCCTTGAGATTGCCCTCTACCTCTCTGGTGCCTGTATCTGCCTCTTTCAGGTCTATCCGTGGCTGGAAAGGACCAATTTTTTGAAGGCCAGTTTCTGCTGAAACGTGGAGGTTGTACCTGTAGGAAATCTTTCACTGTTTGCATTGATCTTGCCTTTTCCTCTATTTTCTTTGGTACCTTCTCAGCTTTAACACCAAACAATACATCTTTTTGAAGAGGTGCATCTAGTAATTTAGCTTTGACATGATCTGGTAAGGCTTGTTCTTTGAGCCAAGCATGTCTACGTATGACAGACCCTGTAACAGCAGCTCTACATGAGGCCTCTAAAGCATCAAAACCACACTGCAAGGTATGTTTACCCACTTGCTCTGCAATATGCAACAAATCCTGCAACTCTTTTAAATCTGGTTGCTCAGGTTGTGTCATTTTGCTTTTCAATTCAGATAATAAAAACTGTTGATACTTTAACATATGGAACTGACAGTTTAAAGCCCTCATGATTAAAGTGGCCAAGGTATACACCTTTTTCCCCCACCTTTCTTAAAGCTCTGGAATCTCTCTCTGAAGGTAATGAGTTTTTAGCAGTAGAGGCCTTAATTCCCTTGGGACCCTGTGAAATAGTTTCTGGGTCAGCAGTATGGCTTTTGTACAGGAACTGGTGTGAATCAGGAACCCGGTAATACCGGTCTGGTTTTACAGGAGCCGGAGGTAAAGAATCTGGGTTGAGGCTGGCTTCTGTGTACACATAATCTAATATATCTAAGACGGGAGGGATAGCCAGAGGCCTATGCTGGGGGAGCAAGAGAAAATCCCTGAACCTTTTCTTGGAATCTGAGTAATCTTGGCCTTCCCAGTGAAAATGTTCCCTCAAAGTATGCAGGATTTCCCCAAAAGAGTAGTCCTCAGGGGGGGAGACCGAGGGAATAGACTCCTCTGCATCAGAGTCTTCACAAGGAGAATATGTATATTCCTGGTCCTCAGAATGTTCAGAGGTAATAGAGGCTTGATCTGAGGAAGGGTAGTCTTCCTCTAATCTGGGCCTTTTGTCTGAGGGGGGTTGAGAACCCCTGATAAGAGTGATCAAATCCTCAGCCATTTTGAGCACCTGTTTTTTAGGCATGGGGCCTTGAGAGGGGGTCTGTGGTCTTTGTTTTTTAGTTTTCATGGCTGCTTTAGATTTTGTGAAAGCCTTAATAGAGAAGGAGGAAGGCCTGAAGACAACTTGAGAAATGGCATGCCTGTCTAAACTCTGGGCTTCCCCGCCAAAAGTGGCGTCGGTATCTGTAGTCGGAGTGGGGGCCGAGGAGCCTGCGACCTTGGGCACAGAAGACACCGGTAATGAAGTGTCACCGGTAGTCAGGGGCTGCGTAGGCGCCTCGCTGAGAACCGGAGAACCGGTAGTCGGCCTTAGCGTGGTGTCAGTAGAAGTTGCAGACCTCGTATGTCAGTCCTTATCTTTGCGTCTTTGACCCAAAACTGGAGTTGGAGAATCCGACGACATAATATAATTAAATTTTTTACCAAAATAGTGATGGGCGAACTCCGCCCGACGCTTAATAGTGCGTTTGTTGAATCTAGCACAAAAGCGGCAGGCTGAGACGTCGTGGTCTGGACCTAAGCAAGGAATACAGAAAGAATGGAAATCCTTATGTGGTATTTGCTTCCCACATGAAATGCAATTATTAACTTTGTCTGACATCAGTCTGAGGCAAGAAAAGTTTCCAACGGGTACTTAGCTTTCAAGAAGACTTCGGCTGAAATATTTTCGTAAATCTCAGGAGCTGGCCGACCGGCACTTGCGAACTGCTTCTGCTTCGGGCACCGCGAGGCAAGAAAGACTGAAGAAGATGGCGTCGGCTGGCTCTTTTATACCCCTGCCACACTGACGTCAGGGAAGAAAGCGACAACCGACGCCGAACCTAGAAATTCGGAAAACCGAGGACCCGCCTGACGGCAGGATAACCCATCTGTTATGACTGCAGCTGTATGCACGATGAACATCTACAAACAGCAGTACCCGTAACAAAAAAGGTAATACATCAAAAACACGGGGGGGGGGGGGGGTAACTTCCATTTGCTCTTCCACTCCTGGCCCAGTCCAACATACTATAAATAACAGCTGAATTATCTAACCACACTGTTGAGAAAAAATGAATATGGCTGACCAAATGTCTATCTTTAAACAGACATGGGTACCATAAGGTTGGTGGAGAGGGACATGAGATGGGCTCTAAAACTCACCAGATGCAGGACTCAGTCAGCAGCACAGATTCCTGAAATTATGACTGCAACACAGACTTGCATGAAGAATATTTACTACTAAGGTTGGGCTATTCTGTAAAAACCCTATTTCATCAATGAAGTGGAATGAACACACACCATAGCTGCAGTTAGATAAGGCTGTGCCTCGGTGCAGTCGGGGCCCTGAAGCCTCTCTAAGAGCTAAGTGGGTTACTAAGGTCTCACGTTCTCGGTCTACAGAATCTTTCATAATAAACTTTTGAGACTAATCTATCTTGCAGTGGCACTTAGAAAGATAGAAAGGGCTGCTCTCCTTTTTCTATCAAGCATTCTGCTGCTATGTGCTCGGCATGCAGAGAGACAAGCTCCACTCTGGGGAAACCCAATGCTCTGGAAGTCAGGTCAGATGAATTAATGTTCAGCAGAAACTTCCCTAACCATTATTAATAAAATTGCATCACTAACATTCACTGTGAATGTATGAAGGAATACAGTACAAACAATTTAAGAAATAAGGCAACCAGGTGCCATGTAGCCAACTGGCTAGATAGACTTTCATGTATACCTGGGTCCTAGCCAAAAAAAAAAAAAAAAAAAATTCCACAATTGTGTTGCACAAGAAAAAGGAAATTACTAAAGGTCCCTAAAACTAGTGGTTCAGCAACACCCACAAACTTAAGATTTCAAACTGATGCCGGGTACAGCAGACTCGACATGTTTTTTCATTAACTGGAAAAAGCACAAGATTCTCTGGATTTTCATGTTTAGAGTTCATTCTGTGAAATTAGTACTAGTGGAAACATATAATGAACACTTACAAGTCATACAGTTTCTGACAGAACTCCCAGGCATCTGCGCTGATTTTGCTGATAGCATTTTGACTAACATGCAATTTCTGTAGTGTTCGTAGACCATACAGCCAGCCTTTGTTCACTTCTGTCAAATTATTGTGTTCTAGTTCACTGCAAAACAAGAAGTTGTAATGATGTCAAAATGCCTTATCTGTATGGAAAGTCTTGAATCAACCCACAGTTTAGATAAACTTCCCCCCAATTCTATCAAATATCTTGCATAGTAAAAATCAAAATCTAAATAAGAAAACCCTTTGTCTTTTACTTTAATCAAAGAAAGCTTGCTTGTCAAACCTAATAAACTCACAGTTGCAGTTTGGTGTACTTTGTGAAATGACTTCTAACAGTAAGGCCCTTAATGCTACATCTCAAAAAGCAAAAAGTAGCCTTCTGTACACAAATAAAAAGTAAAATTACCTCTATGAAGAGCCAGGAAAAAAAAAATGTTGTCAAGATAAGCTGAGCAACATGGTGGTGCAAAGCCTAAAAAGTAAGAGAAAGAATCACACACATCTGTAATCTCAAATGTTTAACCAACTGCCAAGAGTTTTATTTATTCATCCATCCTTAACTGGGTTATTTCCACTAACCAGGCAGCCTTTTTACAGGGAAGAACGGAGGTGATATTTATACAAACTAGGGGAAACTAGGCAGGGAGACAGGGAAATGTCCTACTCTTTTAGCTAACAGTAGCCTTTAAAGCGATGTCTATAAGGCTAGCTCCACAACACAGAGGGATGAATTATGACCCCAGTATGACTTACAGCTTGGGTACTGCAGAACTCCAAAATGGGAGAGATGAAGGTGAGCAACTGACATGAGCTTGCATGTACTGGGAGGAGGTGCCAAGGTCTTGTCTACTGGAAAGACCTGTGGTGTCTATAGCTTGCATCCCAGGCTGAGGCCCATATATGTAGATGAAAACATGCATCCAATCTACATCACAAGATACTGCTTCAGTGGGAAGCGAGTTAGGGACTTAAGAGCATAAATCCCAGAATCAGCTGCAGATGACCACACTCCTCTGGTATATGGCTCTTAGCACTGAAAGGAATGAATCGGTGAATGGGCTCTCACCCATGTGGGAGGAATGCATGGGTCAATGGGGGTAATAGGAAGACAAACTAGACTGACAATTCAGTGTTTGCAGGAAGAATGCTTACAGGGAGTACTGGTACTGCTGAAGTTTTTTAAAACTTGATCCTCACAATCACATTTGCTCTAATGGCAAGAACATTTAGAGCAATAACGCATGTCTGGTAATTTCTAAAAATGAAATAAAAAACTGATAAAAGAGGATGAATGGTGGTTTTGTGTGTGAGAGGGTGACAACAGCTTTCATTGACAGCTGCAGACAAAGGACTCCCCTTCAGCAAATGTTTAACGAACTGCCAGGGGATTTTACTTATCCATCCATGCATCCATCCTTAACTGGGTTAGTCTTTTTTAACAAAGGAGACCTGAGGTGGTATTTATATTCCTTACAGGAAACTGGGCAGGCCACCAAGAAAATGCATTACTCTTTTTGAAAAGTACCATGGGATCTTTTATATCCACCTGACTTACCATCAACTTGGGCAGAAAATGTCTCAGTTTAACAGACTAATCCTAAGGAAGGCACAAACTGGAGTATAGCACCCATAGTTCTGTGCTGCAGTGACAGTAACAGAAAAGAAACAATTAATAACAATAATAATAAATAACAATTCTGACTTGTTAACCAGGTAGCCCCAAGTAGGCTCAAAGGGCACAGTCCCTTTTCAAGGGTGACCCGGGAGCAAAGATGACTTATGTGACTTTCTTAAAGTCATATGGTAGGCAAATGAGGGCTGAAGGAATTATCTGGGGTAGAAGCAGACTACAGCCTTCTAATCTTCCAGCACCAAAGGACAGTGTGCTACCTGTTCAGCCACTGGCACCAAATAAAGTCATGCTTAGGAGGGGGATTTATAGGCATGCAGGAAAACACCCAAGATATGTACCTCTATACAGGTACAAGCTAGGCTTAAATTAAAAAAAACAGTCTACTAAAATACTACAAATAATCAATGACACCAGTGTTTTTCTAGGGTCCTGACCCTTCATATGGCAAGAAAAAGAACCTCTTCCACTTGGCTAAATAAGATTTCCTTATGGCACACTACCTATCATCAAATATTGTCAGCATGTCCACAGAGAACTGGTGCCTAAAGGGCAAGAGATGTTATCATCCAGGCAGTCAGCTGTAATGCCTTTAGAGTAGAAAGAAAAACGTCCTCTATGTCCTGTGTTAGGAGGTTCATTTGTAGAGGCAGTACATGTCAATATCCTTAGCAGCTCCGCCCTTGCTTTCAGGATCAGCCTGTGAAAAAAGTACAGTTGTGTACACTTACCATAAATGTAGACGTTCGGGTGTATTCACTACTGCAGTCATTACATTTGGATTATCTGCTTACACGTAGCCCTCAGTCGGCCTGATTAACAGTCTTGGGTCCTGTGTCGGTTGCTGTCCCTCCTTCCATGATGTCAGGGGTATAAAACATGCAGCCGACGCCATTACATCAGTTTTTCTTGCCCTAGATGTCAGGTGCCCCCAAAGTACAATGATATACCTCCAACAATAAAGCAAATACACAAAAAAGCTTTTAGGCATAGTAAAGGAAAGTAGAGGTATAACCAAAAGAAGCTAGGAGGCTGGAGGGAGGGTAACCAGGACTACAACAGTGAATACACTCGAACATCTACATTTATGGCAAGTGTACACAACTGTACTATGTTCTTTGTGTTTCACTGTTGCAGTCATTACATTTGGGTAGATTTCCAAAGCTATGGTTGGGAGAAGGAATTTAAATAGCATTAGGACCAGCTACTTAGAGTAAACTGACAAATGATGATGCTTGGTGAAAATATGCACTGTACTCCAGGTAGCAGCTTCTAGCATGTCCCTGGTAGGGATGCCTCTGAGAAAGACTGGAGAGGTAGATGCAGCCCTGGTGGACTGAGGTCTGATCCCCTGGGGGGACAGGTTTTCCATGGTGCTTATAGCAGAAATTAATGCAATGGCATAGAAATGGTTTGCTTTGAAAGAGCCTTCCCCTCTGCCCCTGCAGCAAATGCCACCAGCAGTTGTTCAGATTTCCTTTGAGGTTTAGTCCTGTCCAAGTAGACACTAAGTTGTCTGTGCACATCTAAGGAATGCAGTATCCATTCCCCTTTGTTCTGTGGATTGGGAAAGAAGGTTGGCAAATGAATAGACTGATTAAGAGCCACAATGGATACCACCTTGGGCATGAAGGATGGATTGGTTCTGAGGGACACCCTGTCCACATGAAAGATGATGAAAGGCTCCACTGCCATAAGGGCCTATAATTCAGATACCCTTCCAGCTGAAGTTATTGCTAAAAGGAAAGCTTGTTTTCCAAGAAAGAAATTTTAAGTCCGCAGTAGAAGCTGGCTCGAAAGGAGGTAGAGTGAGTTTCTCCAAAACAAAGTTAAGGTCCCAGGCAGGGGTTGGAGATCTCCTGGGTGGTCTCAAATTTTTGGCCCCTCTGAGGAACTGCTTGAGCAGTGGATGAGAGAAAAGGGCAGGTTCTGTGTTATAATGAGCTGAAATGGCTGAGGCATGGATTTTAATGGAGGAAAAAGACAGGTCCTTGTGAAGCATCTCAGTTAAGTATTGTAAACTCGGAGGTAAATTGGGCGCTGCTGTGCTCATCCCTTGAGATTGGTTCCAGGCACAGAATCTTTTCCATTTTTCAGCATAAGACTTTTTAGTACTAGGCCTCATTGCCTCTAAAATGATATCCATCACAGGTTTACTGAGGGATGGTAAAGGAGAGATTAGCCAGGCTGCAAGGTTCAGTGTTACAAGCTGAAGGTGCAGAATCTGGTTCTCCTGCTGGGACAACAGGAAAGGCGTCTGAGGCAGGTGCCATGGGGATAACAGTGACACACTGCGCAGGAGGGGGTACCAGTGTTGGCGTGGCCAGTCTGGAGCAATCAAAATCATCCTTGGTTTGTCCTGTTTGATTTTTAGTAGTACTTTGGAGAGCAGAGGCAGAGGGGGGAAGGCATAGACCGATAGGTTTTTCCAGCTGTAGGACAGAGCATCCACTTTCCAGTCTTGTTTGTGGGGAGTCCTTGTACAAAATATGTCCAATTGGTAGTTCTGGGGAGAGGCAAATAGGTCTATATCTAGGCTCCCCCATTTGCTTGTCAACATGTTGAAAATCTTTGGTTCCAGTTTCCACTTGTGTGGGTCCATGAGGTTTCTGCTTAGTCCGTCTGCAAGTGTATTTAATTTTCCTGGTAGGAAATGAGCTTCTAGGTGCACTTGGTAGCTCAAGGCTGTGTTCCACAATGCCATGGCTAGTCTGCAGAGGGGGTAAGAATGTGTACCCCCCTGCTTGTTTATGTACCACATAATAGTGGTGTTGTCTGTCTTTACCATTAGTTGTCCTGGAAGAATGTTGTCCTTGAAGGCTGTCAGAGCATTCTGTACAGCTGACATTTCTTTTTGATTGATATGCAGGTGCATTTGACTTGGGATCCATTTGCCCTGAATGCACTTCCCTGCCAGGTGAGCCCCCCATGCATATTCTGATGCGTCTGTTGTTAGGGTTTGGGCAGCAGGGGGTGGTATGAAAGGTAGTCCATTGTTTTGGTGGCAGGCCTCTGCTCACCAAAGGAACTCTAGACATAGGCAAGGTATGATAGGAATCATTGCTTCTAGATCCTGAGAATGTTGACACCATAGGCTTTTTAGATACCACTGTAGTTTCCTCATATGCAGTCTTGCATATGGAATTAGAAAAATGCAGGAGGCCATGAACCCCAAGGCTTGCATATTTGTCTTGCAGATAACAGGGTTTTTGTGGCCACTTGTTTGAAGTAGCTTGTTAAATGAATTTGCTTCTCTGGCGCGAGTAATAAAGCCATCTGGGAAGTTGCATTCAAGTTTGCTCCCAGGAATATAATTTGTTGACAGGGTACCGGGTGTGATTTATTTTCGTTTATGGTGTACCCCAGACAATTTAGAACCTTTTGTACAAAGGCCATATGATTCAACAGTATGTCCTGGCTTTCTGCCTGAATTAGACAATCGTCCAGGTATGGGTATATTTGAATATTTCTTTGCCTGCAAAATGCAATAACTGGAGCTAGGCACTTTGTGAATACCCTGGGCGCAGTAGATAAGCCAAAGGGCAGTGCAGAGAACTGAAAATGCGTGTAGCCTGCTTTGAATCGTAGGTATCTTCTGCAAGATTCCCCGATTGGGAAGTGCAGGTATGCTTCTTTTAAATCTAGTGTTGCCAACCAGGCATCTTTGCCTAACATAGGAAGCAACTGGTGAAGAGTCAGCATTTTTAATTTTGGAATCTCCAAAAAGGTGTTTAGAGTAGACAGGTCCAGGATAGGATGCCATGAATTGTCTTTTCTAGGTACCAGGAAAAGTCTCGAATAGAAACATTGTCCCTCTTCCTCTTCTGGTACCAACTGAATAGCCCCCATGCTTAAGAGAGAAAGTATTTGGTTTTGGGCCTCTGCCCACTGATTTGGGGGTAGATCTGGCCACCCGATTGGTGTTGGCAACGTGTGGAAGTGAAATCTGTATCCCTGTGACACTATATTTAAAACCCATTTGTCCTGGGGAATGAGTTCCCAGTTCTTTGCATGAAGAGCAATCTTTCCCCCCAAAGGGGTAGTCAGTTGACAAGTGCTTGGAAATCTTAAAAGGAAGTCATTGAGACAATTTACCATAGGGGGAGTCTTATTACTCCCAGATTTGGAAGTGGAGGCCCCCCACTGCTTAGTCCTGTGCGTACCCTGGGACTGCAGCCTGGGAGCTCTGTTTGATATGGGTTTGGACTGAGAAGTTCTGGAAGAGGCAGGAAAGGACCAATTCTTGGAAGGCCAATGCCTACTAAATCTTGGAGGTTGTACTTGTAAAATAGATTTAGCCTTTTCTTCCATCTTTTTAAGAACTTCTTCTGCCTTGCTGCCAAACATGTGGTCCTGGTTTAGGGGAGCATCCAGTAATTTTGCTTTAACATGATCTGGTAGGGATTGCTCCTTAAGCCAAGCATGGCTTCTAAGTACACACCCAGTTACAGCAGCCCTGCAAGATGCCTCTAGAGAGTCAAAACCACATTGCTAAGTATGTTTTCTAAGCTGTTCAGCTGTATGCAATAAATCCTGTAAATCCTTATTTTCAGCACAATCGGGAAACATTGTTTTCTGTTTAAGTAATCCAATAATATGCTGCTGGTACTTCAACATATGAAACTGGCAGTTTAAGGCCCTAATGGCCAAAGTTGCATAAGTATATACCTTCTTACCCCATCGATCCAGCACCCTGGAGTCTCTATCAGAGGGGGTAGGATTTTTGGCAGTAGTAGCTTTAATGCCCTTGGGCCCCTGTGAAATGGTCTCAGGATCCGCAGTAGGATTTTTGAAAAGGAACTTGAGAGTTAGGGACCCTGTAATATCTATCAGGTTTCCAGGGAGCAGGAGGTAAAGAGTCAGGTGCCAAGCCAGATTCTGCAAATACATAATCAACAATGTCTAGTACAGGAGGTACAGCTAAAGGCCTGAGCTGGGGCATAAGAAATCCCTAAGCCTCTTTTTTGAATAAGAGAAATCCTCACTTTCCCAACAAAAATGCTCCCTGAGACTATGCAAGGTTTCACCAAAAGAGAAATCCTCTGGGGGGGGGGGGGGGGCAGAGGGAATAGAGTCCTCAGCATCAGAATCCTCATAGGTAGATAAGGGTAAATCCTGGTCATCAGAGGAAACAGAAACTTCAGAATCCTGGTCAGAAGTATCATAAACAAGCTCAGTCCTAGGTCTCTTAGAGGGGGAAGGCTGGCTTCCCCTGATTAGAGTAATAAGGTCTTCAGCCATTCTTATCATCTGTTTTTTAGGCATAGAGGCCTGACCATGCGGTCTGGGCGTCAGTTTTTTAGGCATGGCTTGAGATTTAGGCCTTGAAGAATACGACGGCATTGGTTTAATACGCAAGTCAGAAGGCCTGAATACAACCTCAGAAGCCAGTGCCTGCACAGCGGCTCCGGACCCTTCCAAGGTAGAGACATCCACAGGCTCCACAGTTGAAGCATCTCGCGGCATACCGGACTCCGAATGGGTCTCAGTAGAGGCCTGCAAATCAGAAGTAGAGGATATCAGGGGCTGTGAAAGCACCTCACTGCATACTAGCAAACTGGGGTCTGGCTTACGAGAAGCGTCGTCGGCAACTTTGGACCTATGCAGCCTGTCTCTATCTTTATCTTTGCATTTTTTCGGAATGTCGATAGACGGAAGGCTGACCGAAGACATATCAGGATGATTGAACCAAGGATCAAAATATTTAGAAGCGTAAATATACAGATGATGGATAGTGCGTGGTTTAAATAAGGCACAAAACCGACAGCGAGGTACGTCGTGGTCAGGGCCTAGACAAGGAATATAGTATGAATGAAAATCTTTATGAGGTACTTTCTTTCCACAGGTAATGCAATTACTTTTACTAACATCGGTTAAGAGCAAGAAAAAAAGTTTCCCCAACGGGGTACTTAGCTTTTAGTTGAAGACTTCGGTTCTGAAACTCGAAAACGAAAATTTCAGGAGTCGGCCGACCGGCACTTGCGAACTGCTTCTGCTTCAGGCACCGCACTGCAAGAAAGACTGATGTAATGGCATCAAGCTGCATGTTTTATACCCCTGACATCATGGAAGAAGGGACAGCAACCGACTTAGGACCCAAAACTTTGTTAATCAGGTCGACTGAGGGTTACCTGCAAGCAGATAACCCAAATGTAATGACTGCAACAGTGCAACACGAAGGACATCAGCATGGTGATGGTGTACTGCAAGGAGTAGACATATTAGCACCACCTGTTCCTTACGATACCATTGGAGTTTCCTCAGATGAAGCTCTGCCAAGAAGCCTGTCTGGTCTGAGGACATCAGGTACTCCAGCATTCTGTGTAGTTCCCACGCTATTACCAGATTTTGCAGTACTATGTACGTGAAGAACGAGATCATGAACAGGACCTACTTTGAGGGAAGGAATGTTACCCGTCTGGTAAACTTCCAGTACACGACTCACCTTGTATTTAGCAAATGGAATTTTTGCAGGTTCACAGTCTTACACTTTTTGCAAGGAGGTCGGGATAAACAAAGAGAAGTGTGGCCCTCTTACAAGATTGGTGTGCAATTGAGTTATTTACCTAGTCAGGGGTAAATGTGAATGCCTTGGTCCTACACTACACAACGACTGGTGCAAAATACTTTGCAAACATTCTGAGTACAGTCAATAAAGCAAATTTCAAGGAAGTAAATGGATAGTGAGAACTTCCTGACTTGAATCCATGATACTGTCCATCTGTCTGTCCTAACTATAGGTACATGAAAGTAAGCATGTTTCAGGTTTAGGCTAACCATGAAGTCTTGTAGGGAGAGGAGGAAGAGAAGGAGGGCCTGCAATGGAAGTATTTTGAATTTTGGCACTTTCAAAATTTGATCAGCTTTGAGAAGTCTAAGACTAGCCTCCAAGAACCATCTTTTCAAAACTCTCTGCCTTCTTCCTGTTCTAGAAACTCTCTACAGTCTCCCCTTACAAAAGGCCTTTTGGCATGGCTATAACCAGATGTCTTTGATATTCTCTATCTGCTCAGAGAACAAAGAACCTTAGCCTTTTTATGAACTAAAGTCAGTTGCCTTGCCTCAATACTCTAGAGACCCAAATGTGCAGAGTGATTTTCTCCCACTCATCACCAGACTATTAGTCCAAGTGGGAAGGGGTAGTACAGTGTAGCACAGGGGGGTTGTTAGTGTGGGCTGGGGTAGGGTAAAGAAAAGCTCTGTTAAGTCATAGCTGTACCCTTTTAGGGTCTCAGCACCGACAGTCTCCCCAAACTTCCCTTACTAGTCATCTGACCACTTATAACTTTATGAAAAGTTTGTCAGTTTCTTCTACTGTACTATGCAGACGAGTACAACAGCTGCTTCACAGACTGCACTGTCTTCCTTTTTTCCCCTCCAGCTAAACATCTCTTCAAATATGGGCTGAAAAAAGCAGTACCTCCTTTAAATGTGCATTAAGGAGTGAAACAGGTTTAACCCTTAGCCACCCACAATCTCTAACACCACCCTGCATGATGCAGCTGCTACAAAAAGTCACACTTGTTAGCGTGACTACTAACATGGGAGGCGAGAGTGCACAAGTTTTGCACACTACCTCTCAGGGCTTTGTTCTCGGTCTTTTCAGGTGGGATAGAATAGTTCCCTGTTACTTATCAGATTGGCAGCTAATAAACCAGAAATGCAGAATGGCAGGCTTTCTTCCCAAAGGAGTCAAGTATCTTACTTTCCCTGTCATTGGGAAGGGGATGATTGTTTGGTCCTCAGTAGCCCCTTGCTGCAATCCCTACACAATAGTTGGACAAGTAGTAGGGTTCTACTACAGCTATCCACAACCGGGTCTACATCACTTCGCTGAAGATTAATTTCCACGAACCTTCATTCATCATCCCTAATGCAGCAAATGTTCCCTAATGCAGCAAATGTTCACTTCAACGAAAGGGAAAGCGATGCATTGGCCATCATAAAAAATGTTCCCTTTTCCCCACTGTAGTGTGATCTTGGGAGTTGGTATACATAGTTAAGGAGGTGTGGGGGGTGCAGCCCCCTCCCCCCCACATGGGTGGGTTTGAAATACTGTGGTGTGTGTGACAGGCGGAATACTGGACAACTTGTTTCTTTTCCAAGTCGTTCGTTGATACGAACATTCGCTGTATTAGGGAGACGAACAAAGGTTCATGGAAATGAACCTTTGATGAACTGATACAGACCCATTCACAACTGTATAAAATGGTTGAAGTAGTTGGACTTTCCTAGGAGTGGTGGTGGTGGTCAGAATGGATGGGCTCCAAAGAAGCACTCAAGCACATCTTCCATATTTTCAGTCACTGAAAAAACAGGTAAGGGCATCAACTCTTGAAAACACAGAAGTTACTTACATCTTTTTAAGGCCCTAGAACAATCCTTGAGCTACCATTTGAAGTAATCCTTTGCTTCACTAAAAGTATCTCCACAATAAGAAATCCTCTGGTAGGCAGGCAGAGGAAAATTAGCCCAGAGTATCTAATTCGCAGACAGGATGGGAGGATATCTCATGTATATTAGGATGGTATAGCCAACGACAGAGTCAGATTTCCTGGGACAATCTTTCCCTCTCTTTAAACTGGGGAATACTGACACTAGGTGTCTGCTCCCATGATTAAAGTTCTTGATGGAATACTACAAGTTCCTTGGCCAACTTCATTAGGTCTTGTGAGGGGTTCTGGGAGGGGGGGGGGGACTGGGTGGATGACCCACTCAGCACAAGATGAGGTTAGATGGCAGACGTCTGACACTTGGATACCTTGGCTCTGCTTTTGGAAGTGGTGGCCATCTTTGGGGCCACCAGTCATAGGTTGGCACCAATACCATTTAATTTTATTACCACATATGTCCCCACATACTAGAGCCAAGAGAACACTGTCCTCACTCTTGGTTATCATAATACAAATGTCAAAACCAAACCCCTATGGAGAAACATCCAGACCGAGTGAATGTCACATGATTCTGGCATAGGAGAATGTGCTACTGTCCCAGTAGTGGGCTGGCTCTTGACAGACACTGTCAGAGGCCTTGGTTAAAAAGGCAGAGTAGAAGGCTTTAAAACATCTCACCAGATCACTTCAAGCTCATGGTGGCATTCAGACTTGACAGATGTTATGGATCTTCTGGATTCTGACTCTGAGTTAATTGTCCTTTCATTTTGTACACTGGGTGTCTGTTGAAGACTTTGCTAACATAACAGCAGCCCTGGGCAAGAACATGGTTCAGAGTCTTGCACTGATAGTTCACAGGTGTATACTAGGTTCAGCACCACAAGAGTCTTTTTAAGCCTAGCCATGAATCCCAAATGTAGCGGACATGTTTTGGTACCCTAAGGTTATTTTAAGGGGTATATTTAGGCTAGTGCTTTGGATGTCATGTATTTACAAGCTGCCTCTGTCCAACAGAGACACAGGTGCCAGTTAGGGGGTGAATTTCTGATTCTCCATTCACTGGTCTAAAATTATGCTTGAATTGGGTTAGGGAAGAGCTATGCTCCACATGAATGGGAAGCCTATTCCAGAGGAGTAATCTTCAAGACACACACTTGTACCATTAAAATGTCCTGTTTAATTTAAGTCTCTAGAATGCATAATCCTGATGCTGTTTTGCAGATAACGCAAAATATCCATCAGAGCAGGAGCCAATGTTAACCTGTATGCCAGGCATAGATCACCCGTAAATAGTCTTCAGAAGACAGGGATTTGAGACGATCTGTGCAGGATGTTATTTATGCTCTGCATTATTTTTATGAGGAGCATCTGTGGACATTCCAGTTGGTGCATATGCTTTGTCAGGTGCATACTGAATAGGGACACTGTACTCAATTATTGGTCTGATGAGGACTGAATACTGTGGAACAATGACTTCCTTGGACAATGCTCTTCTCTGCTTAATGGACTTTGGATTGAACCTAACACAACAGGGACATGAGATTTTATTGTGTTCTATCCCTAAGCATAACAAACACTGACTATTAAGTCTTTTGTGCAATTTGCTTCCTATAAGTAGTGCATTTCTTTTTAACTTCAGAAACTGCCATGAACAGCCCTGCCATACAAAATCTTCTTATGCCACAAGCACAAAAATATTAACTGGAAACCTGCCTGAACTGATTGGAGTTATTATGCTTAATGAACTGCATGAACACACACTTTGGCAAGAAAGAACTAATCCAGTGTAGGCAGATATCCAACGTACAACACAGGCATGCTGACATCCAGGTGAGAGGACTTCAGTCCTGCCTGGAAGAAGGATGAAAAACTCTGGACGTCAGTTGAGACATTAGGACTTCTGCATCAGAAGTCCCAAGTGTGACCACTACTACAAAAGTGCACATTACAATGAACATCAACCTTTGCGCATAACACCAAACAGAAAACCTCTTTCCCTTTGACACAAAAGATTTCCCAGCTGAAGGGCATTTAGAGTCTTTGAAAGGACAACTTCATCCAAACGTCCAGATTTTCTCATCAGAAAGTACTTTTCTCCTTTTCTTTAATTCAAATCACAAGAATGTCACATGTAAGAAAACTATACAAGAATACAATCAAGTGTCCAATCACAACCAACTTATTACACGTTGAGAGTTAGGGATGGCTAGAAATTTAGAGTGGAGAGAAGCAATGCTCATTAGGTGAAACTTGGCATCCATTTCACACTTGCTGTATAGAGAGGAGTGCTCTGGAGCTATTCATTAAATTCATTTTCCAGTACCCACTTTTCCTGATTAATGACTGTAGGAGAGACTGGACTTATCCTGCAGGTAACATTTGCAAACAGGAGTAAGCATGCATGTGCACGCACACGGCTGACAGACCATCTCTCACACACAGATTAGAGGACTGACAGTTCACCTACTGGCATGTCTTTGGAATGCAGAAAGACAACACTGACCCAGACAAAAACTCATCCCAAAATGCAGAGGATGTGCATATTCTGCAAAGACTGCACCTCAGCCCTACAATTACAATTTTTTTAAAAATACAGAACACTGTTTTCCACACAATGATTCAAATATGAACACCTGAAGTGTTTATACATGCACTGAATTAGTTATCACTTTCAGAAATATCACCTAGACTGCAGAATTATCAAACATCTGCCAACTGTATTCAAACCAAAACAATTTTCTGTGCATAACATGGTGTCTTCACTTCCACAGGTCTAGTACTTATCCCTAGTAGAAAACAGCCAACAAAGCTGTTGATGAGCAGACTCACTATTACAAGGTTGGACAACCTCAGTTAGAAAGAAATTTAAGCGATGAAGCAGACATCCTGCAAAAAGGTTTTCCTGAAAAACTTCCATACAGGATTTTTTTCTGGGGAACTCCTGTTCAGAATATTTCTTTTTGGAATACAATGCAGAAAGTAGAGCTGTGCAACAACTTACCTAATAGTATGTGTCTGTTTTGTACTGTTGCAGTACTCTTTATATCTGGGATATCCTGCTGAGAATAGCCAAAAGTTCGGCCTTTATACCTTCCAGGCACCATACATCAGACGTATGTCCTACATCCACGGGCAAGGTACATATCGACTGCCTAATCCTCAGAAATGCATTAGTCAGAAATGAACTGCCACATAAGAACCACAGCAACCCAAGAGCAGAAACAAAAGCATGTACATACAGGAAGGGAAGAGAAGAAAGAAAATAACTAAGGAGAGGAAGAAGGACCCTCTTGGCCAAAAGGTAAGCAACTGAGAACAAGAGTATGGAGGGTGGGACAGAATACTGCAACTGTGAAAAGCAGAATATCTACTATTATGGTAAATTCTTATACAACTGTACTATGAACCTCCTTATCACTCGTGTAGTATTCTTTACAGCTGAGAGAGTACAAGATGGAAACACAGGGAAGCCATCTAGGAACCCATCAAGGATGGTCCTGGCAAAATCCATCTTGGCCCTAGAAATCACATCCAACTCGTAAATGTGTGTACAGAAGACCAGGTAGCAGTTTTTAGAATCCAGACCATTAAAAAAAGCATCCAGAGAGGCAAATGCCTTGGTAGAATGACCATGAATGGAAGAGGAAAGCTGCTAGGTCAATAAAATAAAAGGAAATGGCCTTAAGAGATCCAAAAGGAGATGGTTTGCTTTGAAATAAAGCCAAATTCCTGGGATGAAAAGAAACAAAAAGCACAGCCTTCCTGACATCTTTAGTCTTATCTGAGTAATACCTGAACTATGTAAATCCAAGGTGTGGAGAATTCTCTCACTGGCACTTTGTGGAGAGGGAAAACAAAAGGCGGCAGATGAACCGTTTGACTCAAGGACAAATCATTAACCACCTTGAGCATAAAGGAAGAATTAGTATGAAGAGTGACCCTGTCTTTATGAAAAAAATCAAAAAAGATGGGACTGCCATAAGTGCCTTAAGACCAAATACCCTCTGGGCAGAAGAGCCACCAACAGTACTATTTTCCAAGTACAGTGCAGCAAAGAGGAAATTGCTGACCCAAAGGGAAACTTTTTATCAAGAACAAAATTAAGGTCCCAAGGAAGAGGAATAAGCTTTTTTGGGGGACCTAATATTAAGAGCATCTTTCAAAAATTCTTTTATTGCAAAACAAGCAAGGGGTGGCTAGAAAGGCAGACGAGCAGAAATCGCTCAGAAATTAGTTTTAACAATTGAATATGCCAGACCAGAAGTCAGCAACTCACACAAATAGAAAAGAAGCATAGGTATATCCATAGAAAAAGGGTCCAGCTTACACTTGAGACACCAAACAGAACATCTCTTCCATTTATCCAAACAGGATTTTTTAGTAATGGGTTTTCTGGCCTCCTGAAAAATCCAAAGCACATCTTTAGACAATTGGTGCCAAAAAGGAATAAAAAAGCTATCATCCAGAGAGTCAACTAAGAAGTGGGTAAGTGAGGGTAGATGAAAGATCCCCTCTCTTGTGTAAGATCATCCATCCTGTGAGGTAACTTGCGATGACTAGTCCTGGCTAGAAAAAAATATAAGGAGGAATCAATGCAGTCTGGGCTAAAAGGGAGTCAGCAGCAAGATTTTGGGCCTGTCCCACATGATCTTGTACAGGATATTTGGTAACACATGAAAAGGAGACAGTCATACAGAAATGTCCCCTTCCAGGAAAGAGACATGGTATCCATCTTCTAAGCCAGATGACTTGGGACTCAAGAACAGAACTGGGGAAACTGTCTGCTCAGAGGGGAAGCAAATAGATCTACTTGAGGAATACCCCACTGATGTACAATGTCCACGAACACTTCCCTGTGAAGCATCCATTTGTGACGACTTGTACAAAATGTCTACCAACAGACTGTGATCCGAAGGGATGTAAACTGTCTGAAGAAACAAATGATGGTGGATTGCAAAATCCCAGGCCTGAAGAGCCAGCCTGCAAATGTAAGACTTTGTGCCCCCTTGCTTGTTGATGTACCACATAACTGTAGTCCTGGTACTGTCTGTGAAGATGACCTGTAATCCAAAGGGAGTGAAAGGCATGAAGGGCCAGCATCAGGACTCTCAACTCCTTGATGTTTTCATGGTCCATCAGTTGTTGAAGAGACCAAAGACCCTGAAACTTGAGGTTGCTGGAAGTAGTTCCCCAACCTTTGTTGGAAGCATCAATGTACAACAGAAGTGGGAAGAAGAACCTGAAAGGCAGGCTTGGATTCAGGGAGATCTGACAAATCCATCACTGGAGCTTGAGACAAGGCAAGAGAGGAACAGGAAAATACAGAGAATGGCAGTGACAGAGCCCAACAATCTTGAGATACAATTGAAACCTTCTAATATGGAGCTTGGCTAAGGGAACCATGGGAAAAGTGGATGCTGTGTACCCCAGAGCTTGCTGAAACTCTCTCTGGAAGGACTGGAAGAAACTGAAAATGAACTTATCAATGACAGAGCACTGGGGAGGCAGAAGGCAAGCCAGCACAGCTTTGGCCTGAATCCTTCAACCTAGAAAGACCTAATCCTGGGAGGGGATCAACACATGCTTTTTTGAAGTTTAAGGTGAACCCCTCACTGCAAAGAAGACTAAAAATAAAAGTGAAGTGAACATCCAAAAGCAGGAGCTACTGAAAAGGGACCTGAATCAAAAGGTTGTCCAAATAGAGGAAAATCTGAATCCCCTGAAGTCTGCAAAAGGCTACCACTGCCACCAGATATTTGGTAAAGAGCACTGAGGCCACAGAAAGACCACAAGGCAAAGAAAAAAACTTGATCATGAAAGGAAGAAAGAAGAGAAATGTAAAATCATCCTGAAGAGAGGGTGAACATTAAGTAATGTGGAAGTATCTTTAAATCTAGGAGCACTAGAAAAGCTCGAGGAAACAGAGGAAAAAGTGAATGTAGAGATTGCATTCTGAAAGAAGGAACCTTTAGAAAAGTGTTGAAAAAGGAAAGATCCAGAATAAGCGAAGACCCTTCCTTCCTGGGATCCAGAAACATCTTGGAATACAACTCTGTGCTCTGCTGGGAAAGGAGGACAGGTAGAGGTCCCGGGACCTCTGTCAAAAGATCCTGAGGGACCAAAGGAAAATGAGGGAGTTGACAAGAAGGCTGTGGAAGACCTGAGAAAGGGACTTCCAAATCATAAAATATTTTCTCTGGACAATGGAAAGAACCCAAGAGTCTTCCGAGTAGATTTGTCCTGTGTGCTTTTGTTACTGTTACCTCAATTTTTGGTCATCAGTTTAAAGGGCCAACTGGACCATCTTCCTACTTTAACTAGCTAACTAAAAGGGAGCGGACAGAATTCTCATGATTAAGAAAACAATCAGCAACTTTGAAGAGAGGATGAAAGGCAGGGAATAGGGACAAGATGTATGTGCAGTTCTCCATTATTTCTTCTGAACTGTGAGTTTAGTTTTTCTCCCAAAGTTTTTGGTTCACAATGTTGAGTCTTGAATTTCCAAGATGGCATAATTTTAACTGCCACCCAACCTCATTTCAGCTTAATGGTTAAAAAAATGATGTTATACAGTTTATTAAGAGTATCCCCTCTGCACCAGTGACATCACCTGTTTAAGTTGTTTGTTAACGTCCTCCAGAAGAGCTTCATTTTTTTGCCCTGATTAAAAGTGTCACTAAAACTGCTGCAGAAACTATACGGTAAGCCTAACAAAGAGCAGGTCTTATTGAGGTAATCTTGGTGGGTGTCCACAGCTATGTTAAAACAGCCATGGTTTCAGTGGGCATGTTTTGTATCTGTAACGCTTCAATTTTAACAGAAAATGCTAAAATGTTAGCTATACTGCATTAAACTGTCAGATTATAGTCTTCATGCTGAAAGCACACTGAATGCTCACCAATGCAGTCACCCTCGAACTTAAAACTGGTCCCACTAGTTCAGCCAAAAAATATGTAATTTTTTCCCTTTACAAGTGGTCTGGCTGCACCTAAGAAATGAAACTAACACATTAGTTCACTGATGTATAGATGCAAAGATAAAATTAGTTTCCTGGCATGTTCTGCTGTGCGACTGTTAAAGAAATGATTATCCCCACAGAAGGTTCATTATACAAATAAAGTTAAAATCATTAATTGACACTACATCCTCTTAGTGCTGTGCCCGTTAAGGGCCCAGTCTATTGCAACTCTCTCAGTCATTTCATCCACACATAAATCCAAAACAGTAGGAGCCCTGTCTGAACCTGCATCTCCTTTAACTCTTGCTCTACTTAGTTGGCTTAAAATTTTTTTGCATTATATGCCTGAAAGTAGAAAACACAGTTCAGAACTTCCAGGTCATTTAAAATAAACATGCACTGCCAAAACATGTCTTGGTTGCCCTTAAGTCTACAACTTTAAAGAATCTGCAAGTATGAGGCCAATGGCTTCTGACCAGTCATAACAAACTCCTGCATTACAAGTAAACACTGCTCAGTTTTAAACATTCAGCACATTTTTATTAAAGGAAAAAAAAAAGTGTAAATGAAGCCATTTTAGAAGTTAACTAGCTTCAAACTGGGGCCTGGAGTTTGATTCCCTCGATCTCTATTTGCCTATAGTGCACCTCTGAGCAAGTTACTTAACGCAAAAAAAAAAAAAAAAAGGCTCCTAAGGTCTGCCCTGTAAAAAAAAAAAAAAGCACTCGAACTAGTGAGTTCACTGGTTTCAAAATAAACGGTTAACTTAAATAAGGTGATTTATTAGAGGCTGACAGTTTGAGTACTTACAGCTCTTCTATACTAATCAAGCCAAAGAATGCTCCATCCATAAGTGTGCTGATCCCATTTCGCTGCAGTTTAAGCGACTTCAAAGACTCCATTCCTTGGAATGTTAAGCTATCCACAATTTTTATCCGGTTCCTTTTTAGCTCCCTTAAAAAAATGAAGATGATTTAAAAAAACATTTTTGCTCAACGCACAGAAGCGTAAAACAGATTTTGTATGTAAATGATATACTCTATGGCTGACCAGAAAGTGTTGAGAATTACTTAAAACTTACAGAAGTTGCAACTGCGGCAGTTTGAATATCTTTGGAGGGATCATGGAGATTCGATTTCTGTTTAACTTCAGTACTAAGAGTGAAGTGGATATATTCTGAAAACACCCGGGTTCAAGAGTAGTTATTCTGTTGTTACTCAAGTTCCTAAAAGGCAAAATAAAAAAAATAAAAAAACAGCTGAATGCTTGACATATCTGGACATGTTTAAAATGAACCTCTGAACTAGACATTTGACAGCAGGATAATTAACTTTTGCTGGTGCTCTCTATCAGAATAAAATGTCTCTGCTCATATCTGCAGGTGTCATATCCCTTTTGGCATACAGAGTCATAACCCGTTTTGTACTCATTGCAACAGCCTCCAGTTCTTTCCATAATCAAACTAGGAGAAATTTATGAAACAAAACAAATACTTCAACAAACTTTCCATCCCATTTTTATGCCTCTGAGCCACATCAGACTGCTACAGCAATAGCCATGAACCTTTGACACCATCCAGAATTTACTACACAAATAGAAAAAAAAAAAAGAGGTAGTTTGTCAGGTCTTTACTATTTCACACATTTGTTTAACTTTCCAATGTCTAAGCACATGCATGAGTATAAAATTTCAAACCTACAACCATGCTAAAAAAAAGGAATGTTTGAGCACAATAAAAAAAAAAAAGTTAAATTCAAATCCCTCATGATGACCTATGGATACAGGAGTACTTATCAAGGATATCAGACAATGAAAATGTTCTTAGTGTGTACCTTATCGGATAGACAAAAATCCCACACAGTTTGTGGATAAAAACAAGATATTCCGTAGGAGAGTTCCGTTATGGTATATTCTGTCCTAGAAGGCAACAGGCAAGTAGAAGCACTTTGTAAAAAGATGTGTATGTGACCAAATGGAAGTGGCACTATGGAGTACTGGTAGCTACCCCCCCCCCCCCGCAATGGAATGCAGTGACAAAGGAAAGCCTTCATTAACTACGCCAGGGATATTAGGGGACTCCTACTCCAACTTTGCAGAAAGTACCTACTTTCATCTTTATTATTTTATATAAAAAACAGCAAAAGATTATATGTAGTACTCAACTCCAAGCTAGACATTTCAGGGTATTCCACATGTAAGATCCATACAACAGCAGCAGACCTATCAAAGGGAACTCGTGTCTCAGAAGTCTGTATCCATGGATTTTTCAGCTGCCTTGAGTGGCAACATAAACTGCTGATAATTAGAAGTAGAAATGACACTCTGAACCAACACACTGACTTCTTTAGTCAAGTAAGCATTCTTGCTCTTTGGAGGAAGGCAAATGTGTTATGACAAGTTTCAGAAAGTGACAAGGAATGTAAAAGGTAAAGGTAAGGGCTATCAAGGCATAGCTCTGAAGCAAAGATAGGCCACAGGGAGACCTGAAACCCAGTCATGTTCCAAACAATAACACCAACTAAATATCTGAAATGATGACCAAGTGCCCACGGCACAAAGTCAGCAACAGAGACATTTTTGAAGCAAGCACCAGAAGCAACTGTGCCTTTGATGGAGTAACCTTTGAGAGCAGCATTTTCCAGTGGGTAGCTCAAAGCCAGATGGTCAAATATGATGGATTTCGCAAGTCATGTGGACACAGTTGGCATAATGGTCAAGGTCTTTGCCTCTAAGGTAAATCCTGACCACCAGCCAATAACCTTGGTGGAGTTTGCATGTTTTTCCTTAGACTCTGTGGGTTTCCTCCCACCCCCATTCTAAAATAGCCATGCTGGGTATTTCCACCACAAACTTATTCAAGAATGGAGCTGTAGGTAGGAGCACAGAATCTAGATGGTGCTTACTGGGGAAGAGTTCTATACAGCAACCACTTTGGTCATCAGCTGTGGTGTGCAGTATCCACTAGATAAAGGAACATTGATCACAGACTGCACACCATATCAGGGTTAGCTACTTGATGGCAAAAATATTAGCTCTAGATGATTTGGTCACATTAACTAATACTGCTAAAAGTGGGTAAAAACATTTATAGGTGATAAGCTGGTTGAGGACCCAGGCTACTCCAACCTATTCCAAGGACCCATGCTAAATGTGGAAGGAGTCTATGTGGCCCTATTGACTAGTGTGTGCCCATCATTAAGCCCAGCAGCCCTGGGTCACTTAAGCGGCAGGAGTGGCATGCCACAGGCATTAGTCACTCAGTGCTGTTAAGACCATCCCAGGTTCAAAAACTTCTCATATCTCCCATAATGCTCCACACATCTCTCCAGATCACATTTGCCCATGTAAATCTAGTGCTAAAGACCTATACAACTCTGTACGCCTCAAAATCACTCCACAGGGCATCATTTTCACTAAGTTGATAGGAGACATGTTGAACTGAATGGAAGCGGATCACTAAGATCTAACATTATGGCTAAGTATAAAATTTTCATACCTTACGTGATCCAGTCCATTCACTGTAACAGTAGGACTGAGTTCCTTAGCTTCTCCTCTTGGATGGCACCATGAGAAAACGCCAAAAGCAGCAGCGGCCATAAAGGTCAATATGGACTTTGAAATCACATCCAACTTAAAGTGCCTTAGGAAAGTGTGCAAGAAAGCCCATGTCACTGTCACACAGATGTCATTAATAGAAGAGTTTCTAAGAAAGAATCGGGAGGTAGCTATGGCCTTTGAAAAATGAGCTCCAGATGTGTTTGTAACAGTTTTATTGCATTTTGTACAAAAAAGCTAACAATTTGAAATCGCTAGACAATGTAACCTTGGACACTTTCTGGCTTGCTTTACCTTCAGCAAAGGAGACAAAAAAGTTGATAACTTTAGCTCTGCTGAGACCGTACTTTAGTTGGTGTACACCAAACTAAATCAAGGAATTTTAAGAAATACTGCCCTTTGTTGTCACAGTGAGGGAAAAATGCTGGAACAAAGATGATATAGGAAAAGCATATGGTGGAGGAGCAGATATAGGTGTCAACCTTACAGGAATATCTACCAACCTTAGAGGTAACTTCAGCAGTATTGCAGATCTTTTTGTGATCAATACCAAGGGCCTCAACACCAAAAAGATACCTGCAGATGTGAAGGAACTGAACCCAAAACAGATGGTACCAAGTTGATTTGATCAAGTCTCTCCACACAGGCCAACAACTGCAGAGAAAGAATTACTTAATAGGTTTATATGTACTTGTGTGAGGATCTTTAAAATCCATACATTCCCATGAAGTTTTTAGCCTTTACATTTTTAAGTACAAATAACCTAGAGATAAGCAGAGCATCTACATGCTTACATGTCATTCCTGTCCATGAGGGGGCAGGAATGCTACACCGGGGTGAATTTGCAGTTACCCATCCATCCAGGTTATACTTGAATAGTGTAAGAGAAGTACTTTGCTTTATGTAGAGAATAGGATTCCAAAGAAGTGGTGTTCTCTGTGATAAATACAACATGTTGGAGGGATAGGTATGTACGTTGCAAGAGAGATTTAGATCACAAAGGTAGTTATGAAAATAAAATCACCACGGATTCTAAAGACAATTTTATAGCTAGGTGAAGAATCTCAATGGCAACACTTAGTTCTGCTATGAGTTACAGCACAATGGCACTAAATATACAGAACCAACTGATATTGCCAACATCCTGGCAGATAGGTTCAGTGCTAACTTTACCCCCTCTCACCCCCCTAAAGGGCCCATCTCTATACCGGAAAAATGCAAAGTTCCTGTAATCATGACTGCACAAGTTAAAACCACTCTCCAAAGCCAAGAACACAGCATCCATGGGACCCTACAACATCCCAGGCTGTGTTCTACACAAACTACAGAACGAACTGGCAGCCTACCTAAGTACCTTGTTCAATCATAGCCTTACCTCAGGCTTTGTGCCCACTGAATGGCACACAGCTACAGTTATCCCACTCCACAAAGGGGGAGCCTCCTTGGACTCTGGGAACTACTGTCCCATTAGTCTGACGAGCCT
>NC_056739.1:396362466-396422466 GCF_019279795.1 Protopterus annectens | reverse complement strand
CATAAACTAATCTCGCTGGAGGTCCTCATCCCGCCCCACCTGAAACAAAAAGACCACAGTGAAAAACTTCTCAAAAGCCGACTTCACACTTCTAAAACTAGTGCGGTCTCCTTTAAGGCCCCTGAGCCAGTGGTAAACATTACTCAAACCGCTGAATCACTTACAAATGCCTTCTACCAGCACCTACAGGACTGCATGGATCAGGCAATCCCAAACAAAACTAAGACTCTTTGTACCAAAGGCAAGCGTCCAGTCTGGTGGACCCCAGCCATAAACAAGCTCTACAACAAAAGGAGGAAGCTACTACAAGATAGAGCAAAATCCTTGAAAGGTAAGACACCTTTGATCATTATAAGTAAAAACTAAGAGCTCTCATAAAATCATCCAAGGCAAATTTTGAGAGAAAAATCGCCAAGGATTCAAAAGACAATCATAAGGCCTTCTTTAGCCATGTTAGAAACCTAGGAGGAAACTCCCAGATATGCTCAGAATTAGTTCAAAATGATGTGAAGATTACTGAACCTACACACATTGCCAACATACTGGCTGACAGGTTCAGTGCAAACCTCCCCCCCCCCCAAAAGGAGAGATATCTATACCAGTGGTTTGTGGCCCAGCAAACATCACCAGCACAGGTGAGAACTGCTCTCTCCAAAGCAAAAACACAGCATCCATGGGACGGATGGTGTCCCCGGCTGTGTGCTCCATGAACTCAATGAGGAATTAAACCCGCAGTTAGGATAGCTGTTTAATCTTAGCCTCACCTCAGGAAAGGAGTGGCGCGGCGACTGTGGTCCCACTTCACAAGGCGGTGCCTCCACCCGACCGCTGAAATTACCGTCCCATTAGCTTGACAAGCCTTATCTGCAAAGCCATGGAGAGGATCATAATGGAACTCATAAATAAAGACATAGGGAACTTGCAGACTTTGGATCCAACCCAGTTTGGCTTTGTCAAAGGCAGATCATGCCTTTTAAACTTGGTTGACTTTTTCGAGACAGTCACCAAGGCCATTGATGAGGAAAGGCAGTCCATACAGCCTACCTTGACCTGGCAAAGGCCTTGACACAATACCCCACTCAGGTATCATCAAAAACTCATCAGCTTGAATGTAAACCCATACATCACAAGATGGGTTGCAAACTGGCTAAGTGACAGAACCCACAGGGTCAGAGTTGCTGGAGCCATGTCAGACTCAAAGCCTGTCACAAGTGGTGTCCCACAGGTCAGTCCTGGGTCCACTTTTGTTCGGCATCTACTTTTCTGAAGTACAAGCAAACACAGGAGGGTTATGGCTGACAAAGTTTGCAGATGACTGCAAACTGGGCCATAGTGAAACACATCTGACACAGATATCCTTCAGAAGGGCCTCACAGAAGCGGATAACTGGTGCGAGAGCCATGGCCTAAAGTTAAATGCCAAGAAATGCATAGTCATACCCTTTGGGAAAAACAAGGTTACCCCTAGCTACCATATAGGTGGCAATCCACTGAGCACAGAAGAAGTCATCAGGGATCTGGGGACCCAGGTTGACAGTAGCCTGTTTGACACTCATGTTGCTAAAGTAGTTAGGAAAACCTTCTACATTGCCCACCTGATCATGAAGGGATTCACATCTAGATCAAGGAGGTATAGCCCCCTGTACTCATCACTCATTAGACCTATGATCGGAGTACAATGCCCCATTCGGAGTGTATCTGACCAGACACCTGCAGCAGCTGGAAAGGCCCCAAAAGTTCCTCACCAAAAGGATAAAGGGTCTCAAAAATATGTCTTATGCTGCCCGACTGAAAGAACTCCAGCTCTATTCAGTCTCATACCGCTTGCTCAGAGGTGACCTGTGCCTGACATATAAGGCCATGTCAAACCCTGATTTGATGAATATGCTTCACCTCAAAATCTAGATCCCTCAGAACCACAAGGGGAGACTTAAACCTTGACACGGTTATTAATAGAACATGCTGGAGGGACAGATTCATCACCCAGAGACTCCCTATGCTGTGGAACAAAATCCCGGTACATGTGAGGCAGAGCACCTCGCTGGCCTTGGTCAAGAGGAATCTTGACCAACGGATGGGGGATCGCAGATATACCCCAGGGATTACTTCAGTGTCACTGCTTGACAGAGGCACAGCAAAATAATAGGCATAGTTTTATTCAAACTAAAGGGGTGGCGAAAGCCAAATAACTATGGGCTAGGCTTATAAATGCCCTTGGGCAGATAGGTTCATAGGTTCATACTAGGCTATGAACCTAGAATGATTGGCAGTAGATTTTTAAGTGCTGGCTTACCGGGCCTAACGCACAACCTTCAACGAAGGAACACCCATTCACGCATGTCGCCACACAGAAGACACTAACTGAGAATCGAACGGGCAACGTATAACTGTGAGGCGACAACGCTACCGCAGCTGCAAAATTTGCAGGCGACTTACCATACAGGTCCACACCAATGCTTATCCCTAAAAAGCTCCTCCTGTTACAACTCCATCAGTGCTCGTCTTATTTTCATGTAAATGACACATACTCTTATCCACAACCCCTAAAAATGCCCAAACTAGGCCAATAAATAAATATATATATATATATATATATATATATATATATATTACACACACACAGATATATATACATACATACGTACATGTGTACACAGACACACATGTATGCACATATGTATAAAATAAATATATATATATATATATATATATATATATATATCATATATATATATATATATATATATATATATATATATATATATATATATATATATATATATACATACACACACACACACACACACACACACACACATGAATATGCCCATACAAATTCAGATATGTATTAGATGCAGACAAGCTTATTTACAAAGTACATTAAAAGGGGCCATCAGTGAGAAATCAGTAAAGCAAGGACAAAGGCACTTGGTTCTCTAGCACTGCAGGTGGAAAGCTTAAGACTAATAGACTACTAATGTACAAAAGATTCAAGACAATGCAACAATAAGCACAGTAAAACTACACTAACTAAATCACACAAAAATGAAACTGAGGAGACAAGGTAAAGCAAAGTGCAAAAAGAAATCAGGCCAACTAAATGCATGAACGTGGATGCCAGGCATTCTTCAGGTAAACTATAAGAGTTTTTTCTTACTTCAGTACCAGTGTGATTTTGCAAAACAGACGAATAATGTGCATGTCTCTACTATTCCAACACTGGTAGGAGGAAATACATGCAAAAACTAGATGAATGCAGGCAATTAAATTTTTAGAACTTTGGGACATATTGTGCAAAAGAAACAAAAAAAACACAAGTTCAAGGTTCTAGTTGCCCTTTCAAACTCAGCAGAAACTTAAAGTTAAAAGGAGTTTTCCCCATACGTTTTAGTACAAAAAAAAAATAATACAAAAAGTAAAAAGTATTTACTTACAAATATCTGAGCTGCATCTGAGGAAATGAATCAAGTCCGACTTCAGAGATGAGGTTGGAGCTTAGATCTAAGAATTCCAAAGTAGTATACAACTGAAGCTGCTCTGTGTTGATCTCTGGAATTTTGTTATGTACTCTGTAAAGCAATAAAAGATACTGACTTACTTGAATTGTAAACTGGTTTGCAAGGTCTCATTTCAACACAATTCTATTAAAGAAAACTATAAAATTATGTCTGTTTAACTTACCAAAGGCAAACTCACCACACCTGTTTTACTACCGTCTCACAGATCACTATGATGAATGTGCTGAAGGATTATTTAGCAATATATGCTTTTGCATGGTGTCTCCCTCACTGCACCATCACCACCACATTTAAGAGTTCTGCTCCCACACAGCTGATTTCTAAACGAGGTCACATCAACTTGGAGCAAAATGAATAAATGTATTTCCTTCTCTGAGCTGGTATGACCATGCAGGTGGAACTTTTAAAGGTCAGAGGGTGTGGAATGCCCCATAACAGGGGTGCTGGTGGTATGAACCCTGCAAAAGCATTTGAAATCTGACTTTTGTACCAACTGAAATGGTGCATTAAGAAGTGGAGACAAGGACCTTCTGCTCTGTTAAGTTGGTCACCAATAAAATAAAGTCACAAAACCAATGACAGCAACACTGTTCTGAAATAGCACCATCACATTACTATGCATCTGAATCCTAATTTTGCCCCTAACCCCAGACATAGACCTTACGTTAAAAAAAACCCTTTCTGTTAACACTATCACTACCCAAGACAGTCAAACACCACACACACAATAACAAACCTCAACAACACTAATTGTATGACTATACCTAGCTCTACCCTGCAAAAAACTCATACAGCCATCCCCTAATTCAGACTTCCAGTATATTAGAAAACTTCCACATTAACACACACGCAGACACACACACACACACACACACACACACACATAAAAACATACCTGTTCTACTCAGACCTGCATCTTGTTTTTAAGTCTAGCCTCTATATACTAGCCGTTACTCTAATTCTAACCCTGTAAATGCTCTTGTGCATGCGTGCCCACGTACCCACAAATGCTGAGAGCTTTCGTATAGCCAAAACGTTTGGTAACAGAATCCAAAATAAATATATGCTTTTCCCAAATAAGCTTCCTCCTTTCAATATCAGCAAAACTCTATCATTACACCAAACGACCAAAAAACACTAAACCTCTACACCCACCACTCTACTGCCAAATAACTAATACAGTGGCAGTGACACACGCACACACTTAAAATAAGATTTTACATATATTTGTGTGTATGTCCGCGTGTGTATGTGTGTGTGTGTGTGTGTATGTATATATATATATATATATATATATATATATATATATATATATATATATATACATACACACACACACACACACACATATACACACATAAAATATTTTATATACGTGTGTGTGTGTACATATATATATATATATATATATATATACATATATACACACACAAACATATTTCATGTATGTGTGTGTGTATGTATATACATACACATATATGCATATAAACCCCATGAAATGTTAAAAAACAAAAAAAAGAGGACTACTGTATCTCTTATTCCAAGGAATCTTAACATCTTTTACAATAATCTAGTGATCAATAACATGGCATTTAATAACAGGTAGCTGTGTGTGTCCATGGGGCCATTCTATCAGATGTGACTCATAAAAGAACTAGCAAGCAGATAGTGAAAAAGCAGCAAAGTAACTGGGTAACAGATCTTGTAACAATGTCAACCGAAGTTTTGCTCCTGTACAGCAAATTTAGTTCTGCATCTTTCTTCTTCATCCTTTGTGTGTGTGTGTGTGTGTGTGTGTGTGTGTGTGTGTGTGTGTGTGTGTGTGTGTGTGTGTGTGGGGTTTACTTTTGCAAAGGCATGTAACTACATTTAATAGTCAGACCCTGGCATACATGTCTACAAATCAGGTCCATCATTCTGGTAAGACTTGTCATTAACCAAGGTGTTTGGTATGAAGTTGACCAAATTAGGCATGTGATCCTCTGCACTAGGTAGACCACACAACAGCAATCGTGAAAAGGTTGAAGGGCTAACTTGTTAAGCAGAGGAACAGAAGCTAACCTGGAACTAACAGCCAACAGTCAAGGCATCAATTTCATTAGTTACAGGGCTTCAGAAATTGAAGCACTACGGCTATGCTACACTACTGCACTTCAGAGTCTGGACGTGTACACTCACTACTGTACACCACACTCACTACTGTACACCACAAAAGCATGGACACACCATAACATCTACAACTTTTGAAATCTGCTCTTATGTTCATAGGTGTGCACTAGCCTAATGACCATAAGGGCCTTTTTAAGCCTAGCCATGCATCTCAAATCTCTGACAAGTTCTGGTACCTCTGATAAGTTTAAGTAGGGACTTGGGAGATGAACCATTTCATAGGTTCACAGATTAGTACTAGGCTAACTGCCCATGTGGGCTATTATAAGCCTAACCAATTACCCCATGTCAGAATCAAACCCTGTACCTTGTGTCTATAAGGTAACACTTTAACCATTATGCCAACTTCCCACCACCTAGACTACTACTAGGCTAACTGCACTAGTGAACCATTTTAAGCCTAGCCAGTTATCTCATTTCAGAATCAAACCCTACACCTTGCGTTTGTAAGGCAAGCGCCTTAACCATTATGCCAAACCTAAACCTAAAGGTTGCCTGTGTCTGTAGGTGCCAAACCAGGGATGAATGTCCTATTCCCCATCTAACTGTCCAAATTGCTCATGAACTGGGTTAGGATGGAACTCTGCTTCACATGGATGGGGAGCCTCTGGGTAAATACCTGTCTCTCCAGCAGGTCCTATTTATATCACAGACAAAATAAGTTTTTAGAATAGTTAATTCTAGTGCTATTATTTTTGCAGATAAGCAGGTCCAGGATTGTTGAAACTGTAGTACTGCATTAGAGGGGTTCCATCCTTTCGATGAGACATGAAAGTCCCATCTGCTTGAGTTGGTGGTAGCTCAAGTGGATGGAAAAGATCATACAGTTAAAACATAAAGGCAAGTTCCCCAATACCCTAAGCTAAATTTCTCCCAGTAGTATAAAGTACCACCTCGGGCCATCCCTGAAAAGAGGTCACTAGCCTTGTTGGACTAACCAAGTCCATAAATGACAACTAAAATAAAATAAACATATGTACTTCTGGCCATCAAATAGCAGTTTATTCTGTCTTGGCAAGATCCATAAAGTGTCCAAGTGTAATTGTACTGCTTTTTTAAACACAATACCCACCTCTGAAGGTTATATAAAGTACAGTTTTGTACCTACCATAAATGTAGATGTTCGAGTGCTCATACAGCTGCAGTCATTACAGATGGGTTATCCTGCCTTCAGGCGGGTCCTCGGTCGGCCGAATTCCAAAGTCTAGGTCCGGCGTCGGTTGTCGTCACTTCTTCCCTGACGTCAGTGCAGCAGGGGTATAAGAGAGGTAGCCGACACCATTTTCTTCAGTTTTTCTTGTCCCAGATGTCAGGTGCCCCCAGAAGGAAGGCAAAACATAATATTATGCAAACATGCAATGTAGATAAATCAAAAAACAGTAGTTGCAAGCAAATACACCATAAAAGAATACCCCAAAAAGGTTGTATGATAAAGGTGTTTGTCATAAGGCCTGTCCTAAGAGGGGATGGAGGGAGAGTAACCTGGACTGCAGCTGTACGAGCACTCGAACATCTACATTTATGGTAGGTACAAAACTGTACTATGTTCATCATGCATACAGCTGCAGTCATTACAGATGGGTAGAATCCCAAAGCTAAGTAAGGGTGGTAGGTACTAAGTGGAACTAGGAGGGGCTAGTATGCCCTGCAGGACTGCTGTGGCAAAGCCCGCTCTAGATTTAGAGTATAGTGGAAGGTGGTAATGCTTGGAGAAAGTGTGCACTGAACTCCAAGTAGCTGCTTCCAAAATGTCCTTGGTAGGGACCCACCTGAAGAAAGCTGCAGAGGTAGCTGTAGCCCTGGTGGAGTGAGATCTGATGTATACAGGCACAGATTTTCCATGAAATGAATAACAAAAGCGTATGCAGTGGGCTATCCATTTTGAAATTGTCTGTTTGGAAATTGCCTTTCCTTGAGCACCTGTAGCATAGGACACAAAGAGCTGGTCAGATTTCCTGAAGGACTTTGTTCTGTCCAAGTAATAACAAAGTTGTCTGTGAATGTCCATGGAATGTAGTAGTATCTCTCCTTTGTCCTGTGGATTTGGATAAAAGGTAGGTAAATGAATAGTCTGATTCAAAGCTACACTGGATACAACCTTTGGCATAAAGGTAGGGTTGGTTCGTAAGGAAACTCTGTCCTGATGGAAGATAATGAATGGTTGCACAGCCATGAGGGCCTGTAGCTCCGAAACCCTGCATGCTGAGGTAATAGCCAGAAGGAAGGCTGTATTCCACGATAAGTATTGTAGCTCTGTTGAAGAAGCCGGTTCAAAGGGAGGCAGGGTCAGCTTTTCCAATACGAAGTTGAGGTTCCAATCTGGGACTGGTGGTTTCTGTGGGGGTTTTATATTTTTTGCCCCTCTGAGGAACTGCCTTAATAGAGGATGTGAGAATAAAGGAGGATCTGTATTGTATTGTGCAGAAATGGCTGAAGCGTGGATCTTGGAGGAGAAGGAAAGGCCACTGTTTAACATCTCAGCTAGGTACTGTAAAATTTGAGGTATATTTATTACCCAAGGATTCTGGCCCTTTTCTCGATTCCAGGAACAAAATAGTTTCCATTTGGCGGAGTAGGTTTTTCTAGTAGAGGGTCTTCTGGCCTCCAAGATGACATCCTGCACCTCCTTGGAGAGGAGAGTCTGTTGGGAAATTAAGGTATTCTCCATGCAGCTAGATTTAAGGTTTTGAGCTGGCTGTGAAGGGCTTTGTAGTTGTGCTGGGACAACAGAAGAGGAACAAGAGGTAGGATCCATGGTGGTGAGTGTGACAGGCTCTTTAGGAGAGGATACCAGTGCTGTCGTGGCCAGTCTGGAGCAATGAGAATCATTTGTGGCCTCTCTGCTCTGGCTTTTAATAGAACTTTGGTCAATAGAGGAAGAGGTGGGAAGGCATAGACTGTCAATATTGTCCAATTGAAGGAGAGTGCGTCCACTTTCCAGGCCTGTGGATGATAGGTCCTTGAACAGAATTTTTTCAACTGGTAATTTCTGTGGGTAGCAAATAGAGCTATGTCTGGCTGTCCCCATGCCTGAGTCATCTTTGAGAAGACTTGAGGATGCAACTTCCATTCGTGTGGGTCTGTCATGTTTCTGCTTAAGTTGTTTGCCAGTGTGTTTTCCTTCCCTGGCAGGAATTGCGCCGGTACTTGAATTTGTAATTCCAGAGCTGAGTTCCACAGGGTCATGGCTTGCCTGCACAGGGGGTATGAATGAGTTCCCCCGGTTTGTTTATGTACCACATGACTGTGGTGTTGTCTGTCCTTATCAATAGCTGGCCTGGTTGCAGTAGGTCCTTGAAGGTCATAAGGGCATTTTGCACGGCTAGCATCTCCTTTTGGTTGATGTGTAGGTGCTTCTCTTTTTGGGACCATCTTCCCTGAATGCACTGATCTGCCATGTGTGCTCCCCAGGCGTAGTCTGAGGCGTCCGTTGTGATGACTTGAATTGCTTGAGGTAAACAGAAAGGGAGGCCTGTGTTTCTTTGGCATGCTTGAGCCCACCACAAAAATTCCTTTTGAAGGCATGGAAGGAGTGGTATAATTGTTTATAATTGGCACGATGAACATCTGAATAGCCTTCTTAGAAGGTGTAAACCTTGATTTTAGGACAAGAGATATCTGTCCATTTCACTAAGGGCAAGTTATGTTCTTGGAGGAATGAAAAAGGCACTTCAAGCTTCAACGTAAAATGAAAAAGTTAGCTGCTGGAGTTTCAGCAGGTAGAGAATGTTTGAAGCCTGAGTTCCTGCCCACTCTGTTAAGAGCCTATGGGTATCTGTTCCAGAAAGACACAGGCTTTTCAGCCCCCAGCTCCAACATCTACTCCTCCTTTCATAACCCCCAACTGCTACTGCTCTTTTGGAAGAAAAATGCAGGCTATTAACATGTCAGTCATAGCAGGTCCTGACAGAATCATCTGATGTATCAGAGCCAGATTACTAAATCCTAGGCATTTGCAAGGGTCCAGATTAAGGCACCTACTCTCAGAGACTGCTTTCCTCTGTTGGGTGTTCTTAACAGTTTTGTGTTCTTCTTGCAGTAGCCTTGCCTATCAGCCTTCAGAGCACTTTGTCTCACCAACACCTGTCTCCACCTTGCTTTTATTTCTCAGCATTTTGGCAAGGAATATATGGTGAAGTGGGGACAAGTGCACATCTCCCCACCTTTGCCAGGAGCACCACCTTATTCCAATGGCTCCGGACCCATCCAAGGGAGATACATCCGTCGGTCCAAGGTCCAATACCTTGAGTATCTTGCGGCATGCCGGACTCCACATGGGTGTCGGTAGAGGCCTGCGACTCGAAGGTAGTGGTATCAGGGGCTGCGAAAGCGCCTCACTGAGTACTGGCGAACCGGCGACTGGCTTAGGAGAAGCTTCGTCATCTGTTTTGGATTTAGACTGTATTTCTCTGTCCTTCTCTTTGCGTTTTTTATGCTATCCGATGACATTTCTGGGTAGTTAAATCTGTTTCCAAAATACTTTGATTTAAAAATATACCGACGCTTAATAGTGCATTGGTTAAATCTAGCACAAAACTGACAGCCAGGCACATTGTGATCAGGACCTAGGCAAGGAATACAGTACAAATGGAAATCCTTATGAGGTATTTGCTTCCCACAAGTAATACAATTATTAACTTTTTCTGACATCGGTAAAAAGCAAGAAAAAAGATTCCCCAACGGGGTATTTAACTTTATTGAAGACTTTGGTTCTGAAACTCAAAAGCGAATATTTCAGTAGTCGGCTGACCGGCACTTGCGAAATGCTTCTGCTTCGGGCACCGCACGGCAAGAAAGACTAAAGAAAATGGCGTCGGCTGCATGTTTTATACCCCTGACGACCTGACGTCATGGAAGAGGAGACAGCAACTGACGCAGGACCCAAGACTGGAATTCAGGCCGACTGAGGGCAACCTGCCAGCAGATTACCCAAATGTAATGACTGCAACAGTGAAACACGAAGAACATCATGCAAACGAGCAGGCTTGGGATAAGTATACCTTAAAAGCTAAATGTTCCATTTATTTCCATTTGATGTTAAAATCCTTTTGCAGTAGCTTCTAGCTACATAGGTCCCACTGCCTTGTGCCCTGGCCAGCTTTTCAAAGCTTAAGGGCACCTTGAACATGCTTCAATGGTCAGGAGCTCAAGAGAAGCGCCACATAAAGACAGCTGGAGCACAAATTACCTCAGAGCATTTTTTTCCTATGATGGGAGACAAAAGCCCTGAAAGAGCAATACTAAGAAATAATTCAGCAGGAAACTATACACAAAAGGGTGCAGACATTCACACCTAGCAACACAAAAGGCAAACAGCCAAAATAAGAGGGACAGAGGGATGGTAGGCTACTTCAACAGTGATCTAATAGAACATCTACTGTTATAGCAACTTTACTTACACAACTGTACTACATTCAACATATAGATCATTGTTGCTTAGCCAAGGCTATACGGGTAGACTATCACAGCCTGGAAAACTGAAATGGGAGGAGGCCAATAAACTATGGCTCCAGGAGCCTCTGGAGAATGGTCTTAGAAAAACACACCTGTTCTGGACCTTTTAAAGGAATCTAGTTTGTAGTGCTTTGTAAAAGTATTTACAGAGGACCAAGTCACTGCCTCTAGAATACTTCTAAAGGCCACCCCTTTACTAGAATGCCACAGAAAGCAGCCAATGCCCACATTGGTCCTAACCCTGCCTAGTAGTGGTTTGTTATGTAGAGTATAACAAAAGGCAATAGCATAAGAGAAACCATCAGGAAATAGTCTTCCCTTCACAGGAGACAAACAGCTGATCAGCTTTCCTGAAGGCTTAAGTCTTGCCTAGGTAGCTGCCTGTGCACATCTTGACTGAAGAATCTTTTCTGCCTTATTCTTTGGGTTCTGGAAAGAAGACAGGAAGATGAATTGTCTGACATAAACAGAGACCACTTTAGGCATAAGAGGAGGGTTAGTTCTCAAAGAAACCCTGTCCTTGTAAAAATTAAGCAAGTCTGACTCAGCATCAGTGCTTGCAACACATATCCTGCTAGCAGATGTCAGAGCATCACATAAAAACAATCTACCATGTTAAAAACCTCAGTTTGGCTAGATAAGCTGGTTCAAATGGGGAAACGGTAAGCTTTTCACGCAAAGTTTAGATCCCAAGGAGAAGCTACCAGTTTCCTATGTGTATGGATATGCAACAACCCTTTCAAAAAAAGTTTAACTTTATTATGTTCAGAAGGGGGGGGTCAAAAGACAGAAATACTGGACAAATGCACCTTGACAGAAGAATAAGACAGGCCAGTATCTCAAACAAATAATCAAGAACCAGAGACAGCCTAGCCTGAAGAGGGTCCTATTGCCTGCTCTGGCACCAACTAAACATCTTTTCCACTTACACAATTTTGTAGAAGCAGTTTTGTTTTTGCCTCCTTACTACCGGATACATGTTCTCTGAAAAAAGATAGAGGGTATCACAATTCTACGATCCATATAGTAAAAGTTGAAGAGCTTTCAAACTGGGTTGCATCATAACAGCCCCTTTCTTGAGTGAATAAACCCAGCATGCGGGGAAGTCTATGGCAATCACCCTTGGCCAGAATGAAAAAAAAATGGAGAACCACTGTTGCTCTGACCGAAAGGGAGTCAACACAATTTTTTTGAAGAGTCCTTCTGAATCTTCACAAGAACCCTGAATATTAGTGGAAAGGAATACAGGAGCTTTCACATTCAAAGGAATGAGAAATCATCCATTTTCCAGGCCTGTCTGCAAAGAGCCCTGGAAAAGAATTGCCTCTTTTCAAAACAGATAACTAAATACAACACATCTAACTTCGGTATTTCCCAGAGTTGGATCAGTTCTCAGAAGAACCCATCCATTTGTGGAGGTCTCCCCTAGACCTGCTGAGCCACTCAATTTCTGCTCTACAGAATGCATGAATTATGAAGAGTCAAAAAGAGACGAGTTTCCCAAGGTACCATACCAAGACTATAAAAAGAGGGCAAGATCTGGTACCCCCATGTCTATGTACCACAGCACAGTGGTGTTATCTGTGTAAACTTGCAGATGTTCTTGGAACTAGAAACTATTTACGTTTTTTTGAGGCACTGATCAATGTATGTGCTGTCCATCTGTCTTGAGAATGCCACAAACTTCTCCTTCTTTGCAAATCTCAGCATTAGGATCTGAAAAGACAAAGGGCGTAGAAACTGAATCCAGATTGATCCGAGGTACCACTGTATTTTCCTTGTGTGGAGTCTGGCTAGGGAAAGCATGAGAATCATTGATGCGACGTGCCCACAAATCCTGAGAAATTCCCTAGTAGAAACATGGTTTTGAATGGAGAAACTTTTGAAAAACTGCTGAAGCACCTCTACTTTGTGTAAAAAAACAAAGGTTCTTCCCAGGGCAGAATCAGCTGTCCCAGGAATACAATTCTCTGAAAAGGGATAAGAAAAAACTTCTGACAGTTGATATGAAAACCTAGACTAACCCTTGGGACAGTGGAAAGTAGAAAGGATAAGACAGAGATTTGTTAATGCGATCTAGACACAGAAAATCTTAATAATTAATGCATGAACTGTTCATCAATGGGAATGTAATAATAGGCATCTTTTAAAATCTAGCTTTACCGTGAAAGCTACAGAAGGATAACTTTTTGAACTTAGGAATCTTTTTCCACAAAAGATTTAGAAAGGAAAGATACAGTGCAGCCCTCCAGGATCCTTCCCTTTTGGTAGTAGAAAAATCCCCTTTGCCAGCACCTGAGACTCGATTCACTAGACAAGAAGGAATCTCTTGGAAAGGAGGGGGACTTCCCATTACCAAAGTGAACTCTTGCTGGATTAACTTTAAAACCCATCTGTCTGATATTATCGGACGCCAAAAAAGATGTGAAACCTCAGAGCTTGATTGGTTGACAGACTGGGAAGCGGGAAAACTACCTGAGCAGGTTAACAGTCAGGCTGACTGAGGGGACGGTCCTAGACCTTTTGAGACTTTTTCTTTCTTTTTGGTCCCACCTTGCTATTGCTTTTTTAAAAGAATACTGTTAAAACAGCTCCTTTCCTAACATAACTAATGCTTTCCCAACCAAGGGAATGGGGTTAGCAGCAGCAGTACACTTTCATAAGAATGAACTCAACAACTGATGTATTAGTAGGGATGTCCCAAGATATACACCATTTCCATAGCCCAATGGTTAAACCGTTTAATCCAATTTAAAAAAAAAAGCAACACCAAGTTAAGCACTTTCAGCCTCTTGCATATTAGGAATTTATCAGAACGATGGGTTTTAACCATTAAGATAATAAATGCACAATTTTGAACAATCACAAGTAAGGAAATGACCTATAGTACTAAAACATCAATGAAGTTAATTAGGATGCTTAGATTCTTATTTGAAGTTTTAGCACACAAATTTGCATGTTTAAAAAAAAAATTAAAAAAAAAATCACTGTTAAAATACATAAACCCAGTAAACAAGGAAAGTATTCAAGTCCTGCACCCTAAAAAAAGAAAAACATTTTTTATCCTTTCACATGTTGAAAACACTAACTCAATTCCCTTATTTCACTACTTACTACACATTTTCTTCAGTTTTATCTTGCCCCAGATGTCAGGTGCCTCTAAATAGGTAGGCAATTCCAATTGCTAATAAAACATACATAAGAAAAGCAAAAAGCAAACTTACAGCTACAAGCAAATACTCCCCATAGGTAGTAAGGGTAGAGGACATAGGTACGTACCAGCCAGTAAGAGGGGAAGGAGGGAGGGTAACCTGGACTGCAGCAGTGTATACACTCGAACATCTACATTTATGGTAGGTACAAAACTGTACTATGTTCAACATGTTACACTGCTGCAGTCATTACACTTGGGTAGAATCCCAAAGCTGAGGTAGGGTGGCTGGTTCTAAGGCATTAGGGGTGGCTATAAGGCCCTGCAGCACTGCAGTGGTGAAGCCAGCTCTGGATTTAGAGTACAGAGGCAGATGGTAATTGCTTGGTGAAGGTATGTACAGAACTCCAAGTTGCTGCTTCCAAAATATCCTTGGTAGGTACTCCCCTGAGGTAGGCAGCTGAAGTGGCTGTTGCCCTGGTGGAGTGAGATCTAATACTGCTAGGTACAGGTTTTCCATGGTATGTGTAGCAGAAACGTATACAATGTCCTATCCATTTTGAGATAGTCTGTTTTGAAATGGCTTTTCCCTGTGCTCCTGCAGCATATGCTACCAATAATTGCTCAGATTTTCTGAAAGCTTTGGTTTTGTCCAAGTAGAAGCGTAACTGCCTATGAATGTCCAAAAAGTGCAGTAGTCTCTCCCCTTTATTCTGTGGTTTAGGATAAAAAGTTGGCAGGTGAATAGTTTGGTTTAGAGCCACACTGGATACCACCTTTGGCATAAACATAGGATTAGTTCTTAAAGACACCCTGTCCTGGTGGAAAATGAGGAAAGGTTCCACTGCCATTAGTGCCTGTAATTCTGAAACTCTTCGTGCTGATGTTATTGCCAGGAGCACAGCAGTTTTCCAAGAGATATATTTTAATACTGCTGTGTCAGCTGGCTCAAAAGGAGGTAAAGTTAGTTTTTTTCCAAAACAAAGTTGAGGTCCCAAGTTGGAGTAGGTGCTCTACGGGGCGGTCTTATGTTTTTAGCCCCTCTGAGGTACTGTTTTAACAGAGGATTAGAGAAAATTGGTGGATCCGTGTTGTAATGAGCAGCGATGGCAGAGGCATGGATCTTGATGGATGAGAAGGAGAGGCCTTTGTCCAGCATCTCAGTTAAGTATTGTAGTATCGGAGGAATGTTTGGGACAAGAGGGTCAAGACTGTGAGCTTGGTTCCAGGCACAGAATCTCTTTCATTTATCCGAATAGGCTTTCCTGGTACTAGGCCTTCTGGCCTCCAGAATGACATCCATAACAGTCCTGGAGAGAGGCATTGCTTGCTTGACTAAGGAATCTTCCATGCAGCTAGGTTTAAGGTCTTTAGCTGGCTGTGTAGTATTTGATTGTTGTGCTGAGTCAGCAGATGTGGGATTTGAGGCAAAATCCAGGGTGGTTCTTGTGCTAAGTTCCTTAAGATTGGGTACCAGTGCTGGCGTGGCCAGTCTGGTGCAATCAGGATCATCTTTGGCTCTTCTTGCCTGGCTTTTATGAGTACCTTTGGCAGGAGAGGTAGTGGTGGGAAAGCGTATACTTGTAGGTTCTCCCAGCTGAATGAGAGGGCATCCACTTTCCATGCTTGTGGATGGTAAAGTACAGTTTTGTACCTACCATAAATCAGATACCAGTTGGGGTACTGCCACGCATGTCCCCTTGATCCTGGGCAGAGTCGCAGTCCTTACTGTGGACAGAGCATCAGAAGGTGTGACAATAAAAGGGCGCATTATGCATAAAACATGGCGCAGGGGTAAAATATAAGTGACCGGCGTCACATACACATCTTTTCTTGCCGGAGGACTCAGGTATAAAAAAAAGACAATGTCACAAAACAACAAAAACAATACGGGTATATACAAAAACTTAACTAATAGGTTCAGTCTTCAAGCCAGGAGTAACCATACACAGTAGAGAATAATGGGAATTGGAAGGGGAGGAGGTTGTTGAAAACGTCCTTAATGGAATCCTCAAACATGCTGTACCTGGCTTATGTCAAAATCCTAGAATGCCAAATAGGAAGGGAGGGTCCTGCCAAAAAAAATAAAGTACAGGGCAAAAAGCAAGGCTTACAAAAAAACAAAGGACAGCACCCCTCAGCGCAAAGAAAACCCCAGCAAAACCTCCCTAATAGAGAAAGTGGATAATCCCAGCCGGAAATGCTTTCCCTATTATGGATATCAAAAAAAACTGCTTCAAAATACAATAGTGGTAGAACCCCCTTTGAGAAATGAGGGCCCCAGTAGCCCAACTCAAAGCAAAAGAAGGCCCAAAAAACAGAGATGAAAATCTCCTAGTGATAATTAAAATTTAAAAAAGAAATGCCTTGAAATCCACCTAAAATGCATGCCTTTTTTGCTTCCAAAGGGGCATAATGAAGAAAAAAAGCAAAGCAAATAGTTAAGCCACACTCCAAGTCCTGCTTAAGTAAAAAATGAAATTGCCTGTTAGTTGATACTAAATCCCTATGAAAAAATGAAAATAGGGCTCTTTAAAGGTCTATGGGAGGCCTGCAACTCAGACACCCTTCTTGAAGAACAAGCAGCCAACAAACAGCCTTTTCCATTCAAATGGCTTTAGATGATACCCTAACCAACTTGAGCTCAAATTTATGCAGGAGTAAGTTTAAGACAGCCTCAGTTTTCCCCTACAAGCCATTTTAAGTCTCCAACAATGAAGCAAATTTCCATGACCATCTTTAAGTCAACTGAAAAGCCTAGGATCAAGAAGATAATAAGGCTGAGTTGGAATCAAGGCAGGAGTGGAGAATCATTGGGGGTCTTATATTTTTTCTCTCTAGAGAGCTGCAGTACAAAGGATCAGAAATAATAGTGGAATGTCCTGAGAAAACTCCAAAGATTGCTGCACAACTCATCATGCTTCTTTCTTCCCAGACAAAAATCTCTTCCATCTTCAAATATTAAGTCTGAGCATTGAAAAACCATTTTAGGCTTCCAAATCTCCAAATCTACTGCTTCTGAAAAATACAAATGGAGTGATCAACTTACATCCTGCTTTGGCAGCCCACAGCTTGTCTTCTAGGATCTTGAACTTGTTGAGGTGTCACAGAAGGAAGGTAAGGATAAGAACATGTGTCAAATTCAGATCAATGAGAGCCAAGCTTGAAGAGGCCAGGAGACCCAGTATCAAAGATGCCAATCTGGCTGGGAGGGTGCTGCTGTGCTAACAGTGGTCGAAACCCATAGGCTTCTTTTTACCACTTTGAGTAGAGAGGGTACTGGTGTTAAAATCAAGGGCATACCTTCTCCAGCTCAGATGATTGAAGAAACCCTGTGAAGTAGCCAAGCCTGGCAGAGAATACTGGAAGGAGAAAGAAAGGGCATCTGGAGAACCCACTTCCCATAGAACTGGATGAGTCTTGTGGGATCCAGTGGCAGTGTTTGCCCTTGTGGGAGTGCAGCTGGTGTGATCTAGTGGCTGATCTGCCTGATCTTCTGTCAATACATGACTGTAATGAAGATCCAGAAAAGTGGCTGAACATGGCAGAGATCCAACATCAATCATTCCCAGTATATAGCATCACAGAAGTTCATTGCCTGAAGAGTGTGGGCCAAGCGAAGGTTAGTTCTCCCATAAAATCATTGCTTGCCTGCATAGAGGATAACTATAAATGTCTGAAATCCTTTATTGACGAGTTTTACACACGAAGTTGTGACTTGTATTTGTCTCAACACCTGCCCTGGAAGAAGTAGTGTCTTGTATCCACTTTCCATTTAGATGAGCTCTAACATCATGTTGCGAGGCATATGTCGGTAAAATCTGCTTGTAGCTCTGGCATTCACTTTTCCCACATCAAGAGCTCCTCTGAGATAGTAACAAGAGCGTATCCACAATAAAATAAGGCTTGACCCGACTGCCCTGAGGCAGACTTGTTTAGAAGGTATTCCTTAGGTGACATTGTGTAATCTCATTTTGAATTCTTCTGTTGCCAAGCAAGGTGAGATGCAGCATGGCAGGTGTATAGTCAGACATGTGTGATATACCCATATGATTAGAGACTAACTTCCTCATACACAGTTTGGCATTGGGAAAAACCACCATGATCCTAAAGGTTGAACTGACTGTCTTGCAGGACCCCAGCACATCCCTGTATCTGACTGATACGATCTGATGTGATAGTTGGTAGGTAAGTGATGTCCTCTTTTCTTTGTTGGGATAAGATTCACATGCAGTCCTACTGCTGTATCCATCGCCACAGAAGATATTAGAGATGTACTAGACTTTCTCTTTATAATAGTGCAGAATAGCAGTACCCTAGATAAAGATGCTATGCTATAGAAGAAGAGCAGATCTGAAGAAAGTACTCACTTACTTGGGATCTATCAGGAAGTCTAAATAAGGATAGATTTGCCTGAGTGGAGCCTGAAGTGAAGCTATCACTGGATGGAGACAGAGAAAGCCAAAGGTGAAATGCAGATAAAAGGGCAAAAATGCAACTGACTTGCATATGAGAAAATGCAGCTAACTTTGCCAGATAGGTAAGCTAAGGTAAGCAGGTAAGCAGCAGTAAGACTACCATGCAGTTATCCTTGAGATCCATCCAAGCTTCTTGAAGAGATAAATCCAAATAACTCTTGAATGTTGGAATGTCCAGAGAGTGTTGAGGATAGTGAGAAAAAAATCCTCTCCTAGTCTCTTTGGGTACTGGACTTTGGGAATAAGCCCTATACGAGAATAAAAGACTCTTGCTGAACTGCTGGCTTTTTGGCATTGGGAGGAAATGAAAGCTGCGCTTGAAGCCTCTTTTCTTTGTGGAGGAGCTTGGAGCATGCCTGTAACCCGAAACAATTTGTAAAAAAAAATCTCCCGGCGAAAATTAAATGAATTTTCAAGAAAAAAAGAACTGGCAGGTCGGCAGTCAGGGCTGCCCAGGCTGACCACTGACTGACTGTGGCAACTCCTCCTGGGTAGTCGAGAAGACCCTAGGCCCTGCCCCCACCCCAAGAAGTCCGCCCAGCCCTGCCTAGTCTTCTCCCCCACCCCTACCCCCTGCCTGCCTACCGTCTTCCCCTACCCCTGGGCGCTTAGCCGATAATAACAAACAGTTTGCATAGATTTAAATCTTTCCCTCCATTTTCTTTAAAACTGCTTTAACAGGTTAAATCTTTTGCTTTTGCAACTTTGTCAAGGAGCATCCAAAATCCTTGTTTTAACATAACAAACCATCCTGTTTTTGCAAAGGAGCATCCAAATTTAACATTCAACATGCTCAGCTGGCCCTCAACCAGAGAAAGCCTGCAGCAGGCCAAAAGAACCAGACAACTAACCCTCACCCACCTGGAGGAGGCCATCAACCAAATCCAGCAAACAATTAATGCTTGCCCCTTCCATAAACTATCCAATAAACCCAGCAGCAAATCCCATACCTTCATCTTCAATACACTGTAGAAATTAGATTTCCTTGTGAAAGGAAAATTTTGATATTTCAGCATGTATCATGGCTAATTCAATGCTCTCATGGCTAGAGTGGAAAAATACGTAAGGCCTTTCCCCCTTCTTCTACCTGAACAACCTTTTTTGTTGTCCAAGAACAGGATTTTTCGCAACCACAGGGGCCTTAGCACCTTCCAGCCCCTGAGACAGTTTCAACTTCCTTCCTTGAGACTTTTAAATAACCCAGACCTTATAGCACCAGGAGTACCTATCAGGTTGCACTTAGGCAGGATTCTGAGAAGGGCCTATCTTGGGGCCTCTTCCACATTCAGCAAAACATCTTCCACCAGGAGGTATAGTAAGGGCTGTGCTAAAAAGTAAAATCCCCTTCTCAGGTAATCCTGAGTTCTTCCTGCCCTCCCATTTAAAGTGCTGAAAATGATACAGAAGTGCTCTCAAAAAATGAAATCCTCAGGAGGAGAAGCAGAAGAATCATCCACATCATCGGAATCAGAATAAGGATACTCATCAGAAATCTCAAATGAAGACTCAGACCGTCCAACCCCCTGTCTCTTGTCAGGCAACTCCCTCTCCAAACTAGGCCTCTCTCTTCCTCTAACCATAGATATTCTATCTTCTGCCATCAGTAATCCTCCCATTTTAAGCACAATTTTCTCTTAGAAGAAGAGAGAAAGCTAGGTAGAAGAGAAGTGAAGGCTGAAGAAGCCTACCTCTAAAATAAGTTTGGCCTTTGGGAACAGAACTCTAACTACTGGGGAAGATAGAGACCTGAAGGGAAGAGAGGCCCCCAGAAGCCCCCTAGCCTGCCATCCTGTTGAGAGCCTTGAACCAGTAGGAGCCTCTGAGAAAAGTTTCTGCCTCTCCTCCCTTAGAAACCACTGAAAACGGCTCCAAGGACGAGACTTCCGGCGTCCCCAGGTTCATCAACCTACTGCCGTTCAGCTTCTTGAAGCCCTGTTGCTTCTCTCCGGGGCAGGGAGCCAGGCATCCGGCTGACACGTTATAGTGCACAGCACCCACTAACTAACTACCTATAATCTAACACTCTCTTGTTAAACCTAGCACAAGAGTGGCCTAGCACAAGAGTCGCAACCGGCCTCGTGCAAGGTATACACAATGTATGGTAATCCCTATGGAAATAATTTTTTCACAAAATTATACAGTCATTCCTTTTTCATCCGGTTAAACGCTGAGGCAAGAAAAAAAACCAAAAAATTTCCCCAAATGTTCCCCAGCACTCGATTCGGTCTGAAACTCGGGTTTGGGAAATTTTTCGGCGCAAACCTGCACTGAAACTGCTTCTGCGCTGGACCCGCAGCGGCCAAAAGACTGAGAAATGTAGCGGCGCGGTCATGCGCATTAGTACCCTGGCCCTACTGCGTCAGTCTAATAACACCCTGACGGGGCGATCAGCCTTACTCTCTGGTATTGGCGACGACTGGATGCGGACTATACCCAATAGTAAGGACTGCAGCAATGGAAGACGAAGAACATCTCCTTGTGCAGAATTTTTGTAGCTGGCAGTTTACTGGGGATGCAAACAGATCTATGTCTGGGCTCCACCACTTCTGTGTTATCATTCTGAATATTTGTAGATTCAATTCCCATTTGTGTGGATCCATGATGTTTCTGCTTAAGTCGTCTGCCAATGTGTTTTTCTCTCCTGGCAGGAATTGTGCTTGCAGATGAACTTGAAGGTTTATAGCTGTGTTCCACAAGGTCATAGCTTGTCTGCATAGGGGTAGGAGTGAGTGCCCCCTTGCTTGTTTATGCACCACATAACTGTGGTGTTGTCTGTCTTTAGCAGTAGTTGCCCTGGATGCAGCAGGTCCTTGAAAGCTGTAAGGGCATTTTGTACAGCTAGCATCTCTTTTTCATTGATGTGAAGATGCCTTTGTTCTGCAGGCCACGTGCCCTGAATACATTTGCCTGCCATGTGTGCTCCCCAGGCGTAATCCGATGCATCAGTTGTCAGTGTTTGCCTGGCTGTGGGTTGTGTAAAAGGCTGTCCCTTGTTGAGGTGACAAGCTTGAGCCCTCCACTGAAACTCCTGTTGAAGGCAAGGGATTAGTGGTATAACTGTTTCCAAACTTTGACAGTGTTGAGACCATACATTCTTTAGGTACCATTGTAGTTTCCTCATATGCAGTCTGGCATATGGAATTAGTAGTATGCAAGATGCCATGTAACCAAAGGCCTGCAGAATTTTTCTTGCAGGGAATTTGGTCTTTGTTGCCATCAATTGAAAGTACTGAGTCAATTGTCCATGCTTGTCTGGCGTGAGATAAGCCATCTGGGCCGTTGTGTTCAAGCTGGCACCCAGGAATATAATCTCTTGTGAGGGCACTAGTTTTGATTTCTTTTCGTTTACTGTGTACCCCAACAACTTAATAACTTTTTTACAAACGCCAGATGCTTTAGAAGAATGTCCTTGCTCTCTGCTTGAATCAGGCAGTCGTCCAGGTACGGATAAATTTGCATTCCTTTCTGTCTGCAAAATGCAATTACTGGTGCCAGGCACTTTGTGAAGACCCCGGGCACAGTAGATAAGCCAAAGGGCAGTGCAGAGAATTGGTAGTACATTGAACCAGCTATGAATCTGAGGTATCTTCTACAGTTTTGTCTGAAAGGGACATGCAGGTATGCCTCCTTGAGGTCCAAAGTCACGAGCCAAACTTTCTTGCCCAGCATGGGAAGAAGCTGCTGTAGTGTCAACATTTTGAATTTCGGAACATCCAGGTAAGTGTTTAGAGATGAAAGATCCAGAATGGGCCTCCAGGCTTTGTCCTTTCTGGGTACCAGAAAGAGTCTTAAATAAAATCCTTGTCCTTGCTCCTGTGATGGTACCTGTTGAATAGCTCTCATATCCATGAGTGCTGTAATTTGTTTTTGAACCTCTGCCCATTGATTTGGTGGCAGATTTGGCATTCCTTTTAACCTTGGCAGAGTGTGAAAGTGGAACCTGTAACCTTGAAATACAATGTTGAGAACCCATTTGTCTTTGGTGATCATTTGCCAGTTGTGGTAGAAGAGTGCCAGTTTTCCTCCCAAGGGGGCTGCCAAGAGGTATTTGTTTGGCAGCTGTAGTGGGAAGTCATTGGAGCTGTTTTTTTATATGATTGGGGCCTGTCTTCTCCTTCTTTCTGGCCTGATGCAACCCATTGTCGAGGCCTGTAAGGACCTTGTGCTTGACTTCTACCTCTTGGACATCTGTATCTTCCCCTTTGAGGTCTGTCTGTAATTGGAAAGGACCAATTCTAAGTTGGCCAGTTTCTGCCAAATCTAGGAGGCTGAACCTGTAAGAAATCCTTCACCGTTTGCATAGATTTTGCCTTATCCTCCATTTTCTTTAATACCTCTTCTGCCTTAACTCCAAATAACACATCCTGCTGCAAAGGTGCATCCAATAATTTTGCTTTAACATGATTTGGTAACGTATGTTCTTTTAACCAAGCATGTCTTCTAATGACAGAGCCTGTAACTGCTGCTCTGCAGGAGGCCTCTAGAGAATCAAAACCACATTGCAAAGTATGCTTTCCCACTTGTTCGGCTGCATGCAATAAATCCAGCATTTCTTTAAAATTAGGAGGTTCTGATTCTGGAAGCATTTTTTGTTTTAACTGAGACAGTAAAAATTGCTGATATTTTAGCATGTGAAACTGGCAATTTAAGGCTCTCAATGCTAAAGTTGCAGACGTATATACTTTCTTTCCCCATCTGTCTAATGCTCTGGAATCTCTGTCAGAGGGAACTGTATTCTTGGCTGATGAGGCCTTAACTCCTCCTTTGGGTCCCTGAAAAATAGTTTCAGGGTCAGCTACAGGGTTTTTATACAGAAATTTATGTGAGTCAGGGACTCTGTAGTATCTGTCAGGTTTAACAGGGGCTGGAGGTAAGGAATCAAGATTTAAGCTGAATTCAGTATACACATCATCCACAATCTCTAACACTGGTGGAATAGCAAGGGGTCTGTGTTGAGGTAATAAAGGGAAGTCTCTGAGCCTTTTCTTGGATTCTGAGTAATCCTGGCCTTCCCAGTGGAAATGCTCCCTCATGGTATGTAGGGTTTCCCCAAAGGAGTAGTCCTCAGGTGGTGAGGCTGACGGAATTGATTCCTCAGCATCAGAATCCTCATAAGGGGGTAAAGAGTATCCTAGGTCTGAGGATGAATCAGAAGAGATGGACACCTGGTCAGATGAGTCATAGTCTGCATCCTGTCTAGGCCTTTTATCAGGAGGGGGATGTGACCCCCTGATCAAAGTGATTAGGTCTTCGGCCATTTTGAGCATTTGTTTCTTAGGCATGGAGGCCTGGCCCTGGAAAATGCTGTATTTGTTTCTTTGATTTTAAAGGAGGCTTAGACTTAGCTGAGGGTTTAATGCTTAACTGAGTAGGTCTGAAGACACCCTCTGAAGCTATGGGTTGCTCAGCTACTCCAGATCCCTCTGAAAGGTTAGTCTCGGTAGGCTGAATAACTTGTCCGTCCGAAGGCCCAGCCATCTCCACTTGGGAGTCAGAGGCGGCCTGTGGCTCCACAGAAGTGGTCGTCAGGGGCTGCGAAGGTGCCTCGCTGAAAACCGGAGAACCGGCGACTGGCCTAGAAGAGGCTTCGTCGTCAGTTTTGGACCTCGGATGCCTATCCTTGTCTTGGCGCTTTTTGAGTATTCCGGTCGTCGGAAGTTCCGACGACATGGTATAATTGAATTTTCTACCAAAATAATGTCGGGCAAAATCAAACCTAGGTTTAAAAGTGCGCTTGTTAAACCTAGCACAAAACCGACAACCAGTGACGTCGTGGTCTGGGCCTAGGCATGGAATACAATAGGAATGGAAATCCTTAGGAGGTATTTGCTTCCCACAAGAAATACAGTTATTAACTTTTACTGACATCGGTCTGAGGCAAGAAAAAGTTTCCCCAACGGGGTACTTAGCTTTGTAGAAGACTTCGGTTCTGGATACGGAATGAAAATCTTAGGAGATGGTCGACCAGCACTTGTGAACTGCTTTTGCTTCGGGCACCGCGCGGCAAGAAAGACTGAAGAAAATGGCGTCGGCTGTATCTTATATACCCCTGTCGCACTGATGTCAGGGAGGAGGCGACAGCAACTGATGCCGGACCAAGACTTTGGAACTCAGGCCGACTGGGGAACTGCCTGACGGCAGGATAACCCAATTGTAATGACCGCAGCAGTGTAACACGATGAACATCGACCTATAGTACTAAAACATCAATGAAGTTAATTAGGATGCTTAGATTCTTATTTGAAATTTTAGCACATGAATTTGCATGTTTTAAAAAAATAAAAAAATCACAGTTAAAATACATTAAACCCAGTAAACAAGGAAAGTAATCAAATCCTGTACCCTAAAAAAGAAAAACATTTTTTATCCTTTCACATGTTGAAAACACTAACTCAATTCCCTTAATTCACTACTTACTACAACTTCAAACAAGAATCTAAACAACCTAATTAAATTAATGTCTTAATATCATAGGGCATTTTTTTTACATATGACTATTCAAAACAGTGTATTTATTAATCTTAATGGTTAAGGCACCATTGATCTGATGGAGTCCTAATGTGTAAGAGGACGAAAGTGCTGAACTTTGTTTTACCTTTTTCAAACTGGACCTTTTTTAAATTGGATTCTGAATTAGATTCAACAGTTTGTTAACCAGTGGGTACAGAAATGGCATTTTTCTTGTGGCGGCCATGCCAATAGCTCGATTGTTAGGTTCGTAGTTGTGTTTTCAGGGATTGCTCTTTGTTTTGTGGTTAAACTTTTAGAAGAAGCAGTTTTACATGAAGAAATCACAGCTGGGTCTGCTTTAGGATTAGAAAACAAATACTCCTGCATCTGTACTTCCTATGAGCAGGAGGTAGACCAGAAGCAGTAAGAAAACTCTCTAAAGCAGGCAACACAATAGGAGCAGCTGCAGATTTTGGCATCTCCAACTGCAACAAATCATAACACATTTTCTGTACTATAGGAATTTCATTCTACTCTCATTGAAAAAAAAAACTCTTATCTTAAATAGAGTCCCCCTGTAATGGCTGTATGTCTAACTGAAATCCAGGTTAGAGAAAGAATTCTTGTTTTGCTAGCATGAAAAAAAATAAAACAAAAAGCACTACTGAGCTCCTTAGCAAATCCCAGAAAATCTTTCCTGTCTATGGAAACAGAAACAGGTGACCAGAAAGTTCTCTCACTGCATTCACTTTTCTTCAGAATTTCCCAAAAAAGGCTCTCAGAAGGTATACTAATCCCAAATGCAGGATCCCTATCCCAAGAACCTTCACCTGCCAGTTCCCTTGAGACAAACAAAAGTGGGTTCTCCCCTTCCCATCAATGGCATCCATACAGCCACAGAAGGCATGGCTATCTCCTTGTCTTTGGGGGCTGCATCTGCCGCACCAAGAGGACTGGAGGAAAAAGATGGACTTTCTGAGGAACAACGAACAGCTAAAGCAAAGTCATCAGAGGCCGAGGCACAATAGGAGCCAACCTGACACTCAGACAACTTTCTTCTTCCAGACGGGGGAGGGTAAAACCAGAGTCAGATGGTTGCTCTATACGCAAGCCAAAAAAAAAAACTCAAGACAACAGAGCCTGGATGAGTCAGTATAAGGTAAGGTAGAGAATACGTGGTACAGAGCTAAGCCACTAACAGTCCCCCAGAGGCACAAGATCCTGTCCCTCACACACACATATTCAAAACCTAGATAAAATTTGAGTTAAAAAATAAAACCGTCCACACAATGCATTCACATAAGCATTTATACACAGCACTACCATAGAAATATGACAGTCCTAAAATAAAACATTTCTCAGCAGAACATCACACTTCAGATGGAAAAACACAGGTTTTCCCTCCTGGACATACAGTAGATATAAAAAGTGTACACACCCCTGTTAAAATGCCAATTTTTGTGATATAAAAAATGAGACCACAATAAATCATTTCAAAACTTTTCCCACATTTAATGTGATCTATAAGCTGTACAATTCAATTGAAAAACAAGAAAATCTGTTAGGGGAAAAAATATATAAAAAAAATTATAAAAAATAAAAAAAATTTACAATATGCTGGTTGCCCAAGTGTAAACACCCTTAAACTAATACTTTGTTGAAGCACCTTTTGATTTAATTACAGGATTCAGTCTTCCTGGGTACACAGCTGCCAATTAAAGAGCCTCTGATTAAACCCAAATAAAGTTCAGCTGTCCTAGTACAATTTTCCTGACATTTACTCAGTTGCCTGCTACAGCAAAAGCCATGGTTTACAGAAAGCTTACAAAATATCAAAGTGATCTCAGTGTTGAAAATATCAGTCAGGAGAAGGGTGCAACAAATTTTCCACAGCATTGGATACCATGGAACACAGTTTAGAGAGTCATCAAAAAGTGGAGAAAATATGGAACAGTGACGTTGCAAAGAACTGGACACCCCTCCAAAATTGATGAAAAGACAAGACGAAAACTGGTCAAGGAGGCTGCCAGGAGACCTACAGCAACACTGAAGGAGCTGTCGGAATTTCTGGAAAGTACTGGTTGTGTACTACATGTAACAACAATCTCCCATATTCTCCATTATGTCTCGACTATGGGGTAGGGTTGCAAGACGGAAGCCTTTTCTTACACAGAAAAACACCCAGGTCCGGCTAAACTTTGCAAAACAATAAATCAAGTCTCCCAAAAGCATGTGGGAAAATCTGGTCTAGTCTGATGAGACCAAGGTTGAACTTTTTGGCCACAGTTCCAAAAAGTACATTTGGCGCAAAAACAACACTTTGCATCACCAAAAGAACACCATCCCCATGGTGAAGCATGGTGGTGGCAGTATCATTCTTTGGGGTTGCTTTTCTTCAGCTAGAACAGGGGCTTTAGTCGAGGTGGAGGGAATTATGAACAGTTCCAAATACTAGTCACTTTGGGCCCAAAACCTTCAGGCATCTGCTAGAAAGATGAAGATGAAGAGGAATTTCACCTTTCAACATGACAATGACCCCAATCATACATTCAAATAAATAAAAGAATGGCTTCACCAGAGGAAAATTAAAGTTTTGGAATGGCCCAGACAGAGATCAGACCTAAATCCAATAGGAAATCTGTGGGATGGCCTGAAGAGGGCTGTGCACAAGAGATGCCCTTGCAATCTGACAGATTTGGAGGGCTTTTGCAAGGAAGAGTGGGCAAATATTGCCAAGACAAGATGTGTCATGCTGACAGACTCCTACCCAAAAAGATTGAATGCTATAATTAAATCAAAATGTGCTTCAACAAAGTATTAGTTTAAGGGCGTGCACACTTGTGCAACCAGCTTATTGTACATTTTTTTATATTTTTCCCCTAACAGATTTGTTTGTTTTTCAATTGAATTGTACAGGTTATAGGTCACATTAAAGGTGGGAAAAGTTTTGAAATAATTTATTGTGGTCTCATTTTTTTTTATATCACAAAAAACTGGCATTTTAACAGCGGTATGTACACTTTTTATATCCACTGTAAACACGTATCCACACACACACACGCACACAGTTTCCCCAACAGGGAATTCATCTGCCCAGCCTTGAAGGATCGCTAGAAGACCAACAATTCCACAGGGTCCACAAAAGGAGCACTCTTCTGTGTGTGTGTGTGGGGGGGGGGAGTTTGACAGAATGTGTGCTCTAACTACCTTTATATGGAGCTTATCTTGAGCTCCTGACAGGTAGAGTGAGTATGTGCTCTTTAACTCTGAAAAGCAGGCAAGTCATGAGGTAATATGACCCATATAGCCTTGGCTACTGCAACAGTGACCTACATGTTGAACATCAGTGGTCAGCACAACTCAAGACACCGAAGAAGCAGTATAAAAAGTACTCAATCTGCTGGAGCTATTAGGAAAGAACAGCATCATGCATGTACACACCACACACACACACACACACACACACACACACACACACACACACACACACACACACACACACACACACACACACACACACACACACCAAATGATTGCATGGTTATTGTCATTGAAAGAAGGGCTCCTGTCTCAACTATCAAAAACTGGGAGAGTGAAGCTAAAGAAGCGTTAAACCTGCATCAGTGACATGCAAATGCTATGACACTGATACACATGGATTACATATTACATGCATGTCAACATATTTAGTTCAGTTAAAGGGAAGAGTGAAACAATAGGGAGGAGCTGGAAGCAAAACACCCTCTTCTTCAGTGTATGTCCCTTTCTATCATGATCTGAAATGCAAATGTGTCGAAGTCTAAAAGGCCTGCCCACAACAACAACCCTCCCCAGGGAAATGCACAAAGCATGCAGGGTAGTATGACAGGAAGGGGAGATAGAAGGTTGGTGGCAGCTACGATGAAACCTACAAGCAAAGAGTGAGGAAAAAAAAAACAACTAGAGCTGTAAAATAATCTTACTTACAAGGAAAGTTGTGTAATGCCTGATGTAGCTTCGCCAAAGGATGGAATTGCTGTTAGTTCATTATAATTAATCTTCCTGAAAGAGAAAAACAATATGTGAATGTAAAATCTTTCGAAGAAAAGGTGGAGGGGCAACACAACACTACATGCAAATATGAGAACCACGAAATAGTGCATGCTCTGGCAAACAGTAGTAAACATTCTGTAGCTAGTCTTTTAATGAATGTGGCTTCTGAAAAAAAATCAGTCCAGTTTCCTTCACTGTAATATGCAAACATGCAAACAAAAAGACGAGCATGACTCCCATGAATTCACCAGCTGCTCCTTCACTTTGCCAGTATGTTTATTCAATTATTCCAGACACCTTGAATTCCTTTACAATTCCACCACACTACCAAATAATGCTATCTAGGGTGCCCCTATGTAACATTTACTGATAGTAGTCTTAAAATCTCCCCTTTTCAGTTACTTCCTGGGCTCTTATATTCCCCAGTATACTTCCACATCACTTCTAGGTCTCCAGTTACCTCACTAAAAGTAACATGCCCACAGGATACAGATTTCCATTCTCCTCTTTCCACAAACATATTTATTTCCAGTGATCTAAGAGTGTCCTTCATATTCCTTTTATCATTCTAAGTACTCGGTGCCAGTTATTCTACGTTCTCTTTACTGTTAAGTACACATTTTTGTCATTCTAACATCCCTCCAGAAGTGAAAACAATACTCATGAGAACACTTCACCAGCACTTTATATAAAATGGTAGATGACACCTGCATTTATACAGATAACACACCTCTGGCAATGTACCTCAATACTTTGCTGTTTACTACTGCCATATCATTATTTATTTATTTATTTATTTGCATTTGTTAACCGGGTTAGTCCAGCTGGGTAAGAATTACCCTTTTTCAGTGGAGACCCGAGGGGAAAAGCCCCAAACGGACATACAAATACATACGAATAGAGACAAATTTACAATATTACAGAGAAAAACAATATTATGGGTACAATGGATAAGAAAAACAAACAATGAAAGTTTGAGAATATGAGTAAGGTAGGCCAGAGGCATGCATGCAAAAGATTTATGAAAAGGTGTTCTGAGCAAGATCTCTGAATTAAGTTAAAGTAGGCAAAGAAATGATGATTTAGGTGTGGAGTTAGTAATGTGGGAGTTTTAGGTAGGAGCATGTGAAGGACATTCCCATTTGGAGGAGAGATGGGAGAGAAGCATGGATTTGAAATTGTTGTGGTTAAGTACATTACGTAGTGGTGTGGGGAGATTCTTCCATAGTTTGGCTATAGTGTGGGATAGTAGTAGTTTACCAGTTGGGTGGATGGGTTTGTGTACATGCAGGAGGTTTTGGCCTGTGGATGTCAGGGTACGGGTAGGTGTGTAGGGTGTTAGAGATTTAGCAAGAGAGGGGCATTCTGCTGGTTTAAAGATGAGTTTGTGGGCTGTTGTAAGTTGTAGGTACTTTAGGTGGTTGTGGAGTTCTAGCCAGTTTAGGGTGTGTAGGGAGTGACAGTGATGGGAAGAGTTCTTAGAATTGGTTGCAAATTTTGTTGTAACAGGCCTCAAGTTTAGCACGGAGTCAGAGTTGTAGGTTGGAGAATAGGGGAGCACCGTACAAGAGAGAGGGGAGAAGGAAGGTAGATGCAAGGGTATGACGGGAAGATGGAGTAAGGTAGTAGTTGTGTCTGTAGAGGAGGTCGATTTTCTGGTGGGTTTTTTTGATTGCTGAGAGGATGTGGGAGTCGAATTTTAGGTTTTCATCGATGGTAATGCCAAGCATTAATAATAATAATAATAATTAATTAATAATTAATTAATAATAATAATATCATGTAATATCATGCCAAGCATCAAAACTTAGCCTAGGATAATAAAACTCCTAGATCTTTCTCATCCTTGGTCTGCCTTAAGGGGTCCAGCTCCTAACAAATTAGATCCTCCGATTCCTTCTTCTACTTCTCTCTGCTGCCTAGAGGTGTCAATTGCCTGCTCATCACATTAACTTTCTTAATTTCCAGTGTCATTAGCTAAAACAAAAAATGCTAACCCCATTTTCAAGCCGCTGTATGATTTCGGACATAATTAAGCTGCACAAGATCAGGACAGGTACTCAGCCCTGAAGTACCTCTCCTGCACAATCACTTCTCACACAAATGTTTTCTAAGCTGATCCTCTGCCTCCTACAGCTAATCAATACCTTAATCATATTAATCACTAATTTTGACCCATAGCCTTCAATTCTCCACTCAACCTTCCATGAAGCACAGCATCATAAACCATTATAATGTCCAAGTTCACAACATCCTACCAGGTTCCCCTTGTTAGACTTGTTGGCAACGTATAAAAAGGAAATCAGACCAGAGTTGCAGGGCCACTGTCATGCGACTCCAAGCTACTGCCCATGTGACTGACAATTTAAATTTAGAAGCCTATTGGCATAACCTGCAAAAATCTTCCAACAACTCTTCCTGCGATGGAATTTAGGACAGCAGTTTACTTTGCCTCTTTGAATAAAGAAAGTTCTAGTAAAAAATCTATCATTAGAACCACAGAACACCCCCCCAAAAGAGCAACTAAGTAGCTTTGTCACTAGTTCATCTAACACACCTGCAAGCTCAACATCTACAGATAGCCTGCATGGTCTCAATCAATTGTTCCACCCTCATCAAAACCTTAGGGTTACTTTCTCTGCTGCCTCCCCAGTCGCCCCTTATTCACCCTCCCCAGTCGGTTCTCACTCTGTCCATCTGCATTTCCCCAGCATATACTGCACATTCACATAACAAACTTTGTCATGGATGACTGTCCTCTGAAAGAAGCAAGTGTTCTAGTTCTAAGATTTTACATTTTGTAGATGAGTTATATACTTTCTGTAAGAATGCACTTGTATTGGCACTTTTATCTCTATCACTCTGTGATTAATACTGCCACTCAGTTTTGCTCATACATCTTTTACAAGCTACCTCACATCCTCCCCTTCACCCATAATCCTCAGTGCCAAGGCCAATCCCCCCCCAGATCCAGATCTTGGAAGCCTACAAGTCAGTGCCGTTCAAGGGGGAGAAAAAAAAAAAAAAAAGGAACATAGAAAATTAGGCTCCAAAAAGCCCACCATCCAGTACACCCCTCTGCAAAGGACAGGAAGAAAGGAAAGGTGATAGACACAAAAACAACAACAGGTACTTAACTTTTGTTATCGGATGCTGGTAGTTTCATCTCCATTACTTCTAGAACAGAGTTCAATGCTTACCCTTGTGGGGCAATCACAAAAGGACAGACACAAACTTGAATATGGCAGCTCCAACAGCAGATTCTGACATGGAGGCAACATACAGCTTATAATGCTTTGTAAAGTGACTGATACACAAATGTCAACCACTGCAGCATTACTATAAAATGCCCGAGAGGGTTCCACAGACCTAGTAGTATGAACATCTGAAATCCTAGGAAGGATTTGCCATACTTTTGTCAGCAAAATCTAATGCACTGAGAAAGCCAAGAAGAGTGAGCAACCTTGGAGGTGCTTTAGCCCAGTATCTTGGAACCAAGGGAAATAAGAGCTGGGAAATTCCTTCATTGCAGTCCTGGTTCTAGTAATCAAAAAAAAAGTATAAATGCAGGGGAAAATAAATAAAATAAAATAAACAAACAAACCAAGACCTCTGCATAGCGAAGCAATCACCACAAGGACAAACCAACCAACTCCAACAGTCAATTCTTTAAAAGAAACTTTAATTAGATGAGCACTTTTGATGAAAAGACTAGTAGAAATTTAGGATGAAAGCATTCAGCTAATTAAAGTTTTTTTAAAAGAAGTTGGAGTTGAATGGCTCAGTCCAAATCAAAGAATGTACGATGTTGTAAGGAGAAGCAGGAGGTCCCAGCGATGGGCATGGGGTCACTGGGGTATAACCAAGTTGGATGAAGCAGGGGAGCAAAAACACTAAAAGTAAATTCAGCTGAGAACCTTGCTTATCCATAATGTCTCTGTTAAGAGAAAAAGTTTTAAAACATACTATTATTTGTCTCTTTCTCCCATCTAGCAAAATGAATATGCTATTTGCTGAAACATTGGTAAGAAAAGGTCATTGAGCCATGTTTATTAAAGATGGGCTTTATCTACGATAGATGTAGTTTGCTTATGAACTTGAATAACACCTGTTTTCTATACTTCTGAATAAGAGTTAATTTACTGAGGCAGGCTCTGGAAAATTCCAGCTATCACTGTGGTTTTGAGGTAAACGTTCTACACTAACTGTGGTTTTGAGGTAAACATTCTACACTAGCTGTGGTTTTGAGGTAAAACATTCTTTTCTGAGGTAAATTGTGATCCTAGATGTTTTTCATAGCCAACTGTCAACTGTTAGAAATGTAACAAAAGCTATTTTGGCTAGTAACAGGAAAGTATAAAAGTTGATGTCAGTAACCAAGCTGATCAGATTGAGATCATCTAGGCCAACATGTTGCTGCAATCTGGTTAGCAGTTAATAAAGGAAATTTTCATTACCTGAGGCAGATGTGACTCGCTTGAAGTTTTTCTTCTGACAAACCTCTACGAAGATACGGATCAGACTGACAGAGACCGAAAAACCTGCGCAGGTGAGGGTTTCTTATCCTTAGATTCCCTCGACGGAAAGCCCTCCGACTGATTTGTCGTTGGAAAGAGGCCGGCCACTCTCTGATCCCTATCTGAGGGACGGTTTCCGAACCAAAAAGGGGAAACGGAGTCTCATCTGGTTCAGGAAGGATGAAAATACCTTTTTTTTCTTTTAATTTAATCTTGTCGACAGGGGTTTTATTTTTAGTTAAGGGTTGTATTTTTAGTTAAGGGTGGGTAGGAATAATTATTAAGATTATTTTGTTAGGATTACCTGTTATTCTGTTAGGATCCCCGTTAAGATAGCCCCATTTTGTAATAAGCCCTGTAAAAATAATTTTGATGCAGTCCTAAAATATACAGTCCTAAAATAAGAAATCTAGGAAAACATGGGTTCAAGTTGCTGCAAGAGTGAGAGTGATGCCTGTTTAAATGTTGATGCTAAGTATATGAAAAGTTTAAACAAAAATAATGTTAGATTTTTGAGAAGTGGAAGTTGAAATATGATTTTGATGGTACACTGAATAAGAATGCCTGTGCAAAATTGTTTAGAGATTTGAAAAGAGATGCAGGAACTAGAACTAAAAAGCAAAGACAATTGGGATTTCCCCAAGCACAAAAATGGTTAGAAGAAGCAAATAAACGAGCTATAAAAGAAAAACAGTGTCAGGAAAAAGAGAAAATAAATCAAAAGGGATCACTTGTGCCAAGTGGAAAAGTAGCTTTATTTTTAGATAAGGAAGATGAGCATACAGTTTGTGCAGTACAAAGGCAGGCAACCGCCCCACCGTATGGTGAAATTGCTGCTGCCATACCGGGGGAACCTCCTCAATATCAGTCTGAAGATGTGGGATCTGTACAGCAGGGTGGGTTATTAGCTGCTCAAGGAAATGTTGTGACCCCTCCAATTTACCCACAAATTCCTGTAGTACCTAAAGTTGCTTTGCAACAGGTAGACCAACCTATGCAGTTAATGTCAGGACCAGCAGGGCAAGGACGTTGGGCTATTAAACTTTCTGACCATTCAGAAGCTCTTCCCTTAATACAAGTTGCAAACCCACAAGCAGGAGATGATGGACAAGAACCAACTATTTTAGCTTATCGTCCCTGGGCTAGAGAGGATATAAAACGAGCTACGGATGGCATTCCTCATCCCAAGGTTAATTTTCAAAAGTTTTCTGAGGACATAGTTGGTATGTGTTTAAGTTATCATCTAAATGGTTTAGAAGTAGAACAAGTAGTGCGACAAATCTTAGGTCCAGATTGGCACTTAGTTTGTGGTACTTGGACATGTAAGGCAGATGATGGCACTACATTAAAGCATAATTCTGGGGTGTTAGACACACGAGTCACTGACCTGTTAAAGAGAATTTCTGATAAGTGGAGTCCAAGAGCAGATTGGACAGTAATAAATCAGTGCATTCAAAATGATGATGAATCTGTAGATCATTATATTGTAAGACTGACAGAAGTGTTCAATAACCATTGTGGAATGATGATTCCGCAGGATCAGACTAATGATAGTCCGTATGAACAGCAATTGAAAAATGCTTTTCTTAAGGGTTGTAAGGCTCCGATAAGTAGTTTTATAACTAAGCATATGGTAGATCACAGAACATGTAGACTGCAACCTTTGTTTGAATATGCACGGCATGCCGAGCGACATTTTAATCTAAAAAAGAAAAAGAAAGTACAAGTGTTAGCAGTAGGGGATGATGGTGGTATATTCCTAGTACAGGACCAAAGGGGGCAAGGGCGCCGTGGTGGCGTAAAAAAAAACATGGGGGCCCGCAATGGGACACGTTAAATGAACCGGGTGGACATTCAGCCTATAGGGAAAGGTTAAAACATGGAGAATGTTTTAAATGCGGTAGACGTGGGCACTTCGCTGCAGACTATGAAGAGTGGCAACATCCCCCACAGCTTACGAACAAGGGCTCCGCATGACTATATGATAGTAAAGAAAGGCGCCATCTTCATTATGGGGATAGTGAAGAGGCAGACACACTCTACGATGAATGTCAGAAACACTCTAATGGAAGGGCGGGATTGTGACTGTGAAGTCATAAACCTGGCAAATTTGGGTATTGCTATGCATCTAGATCAGAAACCCATGATATTAGAGTTTTTGGTTGAGGGACAGAAAGTGGAGTTTTTATGTGATTCAGGTGCATCGCATACACTTTTGGGTCCAGCAGTTCTGCCTCCGAACTGCGAAACAGATGAGTTTGTCCTTGTAAAAGCGGCAAACGGGAAAATTTATAAGGAACCACTGTCTCATCCTCTACTGTTCACAGATCCGCAAACAAACCAAACTGTTAGGTGTAGGGTAATTATATCAAAAGTTTGTCCAGTTAATTTGCTGGGAAGAGATTTGATGCATGTGTTTGGAATAGCGGCAATTCCCACACCTAAAGGTATTGAGGCAAAAAGGTTAGCGGATGGCTTAGTAGTACAGGGAGTACAAGACTTGTTTTACTGGTATAGCCTAGACTTGATTTCAGATGGCCCGGGGAGGGTTGATACAGAGTTGATCAATCTAGCTCTAAGTAAATCTAGGAGCAGGTCACCGCAGGTTGCGGTGCACTTACATTGTACTATGTTCTATAAGGCCCTTGGTCCGGATAAAGAATTTGAAAAAGAATTCTTTAAGCACAAGTGTGCAAGGATAATTTTGAATGATATGTTTTGGGATACGCAAGGTAATACAGTAGTAACCTGTACTTTGACTAAGGAAATGAGTTCTTTATATCGCTCAAGTTATAGCCCACATATCTCAGTTACTAAAGCAGTGGGGACACATTGGGTAGATTTGGTGAAAAAGGTAACGATTTGGAACACAATGTCTGAAAGTCAGTTGAAAGATCAACAGATCCAGGTACAAAGATTAAATTGGGTGACTTGGGCACGACCAAGTGTGCACCTCAGGGATGACAAAACAGAAATGGCATGACAAATCCTCCTAACTCAAGAGGAGGATTAATGAAAACAGCAGGTGAAGTTTGTATAACTGCAAAGTCAGGTTTTAGACCTCGTAAGCACCAATCCACTAAGTAAGCAAGCAGAGGAGGGAATTAAGCCAGTTATTGAACAGCTAAAACAGGTAGGAATTCTTGTTGAATGCCCAGATTCACCCTGCAATACTCCGTTGTTTCCTGTAAAGAAACCGGATGGGTCATGGAGGTTGGTTCAGGATTTACAAGCAGTAAATTCAGCTGTGATCCCAAGAGCACCGGTGGTCCCTGACCCCTATACATTATTTAATGATTTACTACCTCAGCACAGATATTTTTCTGTCATAGATATAAGAAATGCCTTTTTCTCCATACCACTACACAAGGAGAGTAGATTTTGGTTTGCATTCACTTTCCAAGGTAAAAGTTACACATACACCAGATTGCCATAGGGTTATTGTGAGAGTCCGGCAATATTCGCACAAGAAATGGCTGCAAATTTAGCTCAGTTTGTTCCCCCAGAGGGAAGCCAGGTTCTGTTGTATGTAGATGATATTTTGTTGGCCTCACCCATGCAGGAAAGTTGTAAAAAGGATACCCTAGTCCTTCTTAGTTTTTTAGCTGAGCAAGGATATAAAGTAAATAAAGAAAAGTTACAATTGTGGAAAGCACAAGTAAAGTACTTAGGTTATTTAGTCTCGCAGGAAGGTAGACAATTGGAAAATAAAAGAAAACAAGCAATTCTTGAAGCACCTATGCCTACGACTAAGCGGGAGATGATGTCGTTTTTAGGTGTGACTAATTTTTGTAGAAGTTGGATTCCTAATTATGCTGAAGAAGTAGGGCCATTGACCGCACTGATCTATGACACTCCCATGGCAGCTAAAAGTAATATACAATGGACAGATAAGGCAATACAAGCATTTAATAGAATTAAGCAATTGATAGCAGGATCCTCTGTTTTGGGTTTTCCAAACTATTCTAAGCAGTTTGTACAAATGGTTGACTGTAAGGGAGGATATATGACTTCGGTTCTGGTACAGGTACATGGGGATAAACAGAGACCGATAGCCTTTTATTCCTCCAGATTAGATCCTGTTGCAAGGGCACTGCCGCATTGTGTTCAAGCTGTAGTGGCAGCCGCCATGGCAGTGCAAGCCTCAGCATCATTAGTTTTGTTTCACCCATTAAAATTGCGAGTTCCACATTCAGTAGCTACTATACTTTTGCAAGATAAGATAACCTTTTTATCTCCTAGTCAACATTTGTCGTGTATGACAGTGCTGCTGACACAACCACATATGACCATAGAAAGATGTACTACTCTTAACCCAGCGACACTTTTGCCGACTCCAGAAGAAGGTACTCCACACGTTTGTTTTGAGAGCATTCATGACAAAGTACTTCCCCGACCAGATTTAACGGATATTCCGTTGGTAGATTCTGATCTCGTTTTGTTTGTAGACGGATCAGCAAAGAAGGACACTGTAGGAAAAACACTAGCAGGGTATGCTGTCACCACAGAAACTGAAGTTTTGGAAGCAAAAGGATTGTCAAACATTTATTCTGCACAAGCAGCTGAGTTAGTGGCTTTGACTCGAGCTTGTACCTTAGGGGAGGGTAAAAAAGTGACAATTTATACAGATAGTCACAATATACTTTCTCTACTGTGCATGTTTTCGCTCAACAATGGAAGAATAGGGGAATGGTTACTGCGACAGGCAAACCAATAAATCACAGAGATTTAATTTTACAGTTGTTAGATGCAGTGCAATTACCACTCCACATAGCGATATGTAAATGTTCCACACATACCAATAGAAAAGATCCTGTCTCCAGGGGAAATGCCCTTGCTGATATGGCTGCAAAAAAGGCAGCTCAAGAAAATGATTTGCTTTTGCATGACAATGATTTAGAGCCCGGACACCTCTTAGACTTAGAGACACTAAAAGTAATGCAAACATTAACACAGAAAGAAAAATGTCGTTGGGTGAAATATGGTATTACCCAACAGGATGGGTTGTATAGGGCATCAGATGGCAAAATGGTACTACCCTCAAACCTTTTTAGGTATGCTGCATTAGTTAGCCATGGACCTGCCCATGTAGGAGTACAGACAATGGTTCAAATAGTGTCCAAGGTGTTTTGGTGTAAAGGATTTTCAACTTATGCAAAGCAATTCTGTTTATCTTGTTTATTATGTGCAAAGTATCATGCTCAGGGGGGAGTTAAAAAATCACAGCAGGCATTCCCTACCCCTCCATATCCATTCCACACACTCTGTATGGACTTTATTGAGTTGACACCTTCAGAGGGAAAAAGGTTCTGTCTAGTTATAATTGATGTTTTTTCTAAGTGGGTAGAAGCTTTTCCAGTAAAGCATCCTGATGCACACACAGTAGCTAAGCTTTTAACAACAGAAATAATTCCCCGATTTGGTTTACCAAGACGCATTTACAGTGATAATGGGTCTCATTTTGTTAACCAGATTATTCAGAAGTTGGGTCAAGTGTTTCAAATTGATCTCAAGTACCATTGTGCTTACCATCCGCAGTCAGCTGGACTGGTGGAACGACACAATGGTGTCCTGAAGAGTAAGCTCGCAAACTGATGGCAGAAACGCATAGATCCTGGACTGCGTGCCTTCCATTGTCACTCCTGTACATGCGAATCTCACCCTCCTACAAAGGACTTACACCATTTGAACTTTTGTTTGGGAGACTATATTACGTCCCGCAGTGGCAAGGATTGTTGCCAGTGGAACGTGAGGGGGGTGAGGATCTGGCAGATTATATGAAGAAGCTGCTAAATGTCAAGTCTCTTGTAACCAATGACTCCTTTGCAGATTCCAGAAGTGAAACCTTGTTAAGCGTGGCACCCGGGGACTGGGTGTGGATCCGAATTGTGGAGAGAAAGAACTGGTCATCCCCCAGGTGGGAAGGCCCATATCAAGTACTTATATATCAAGTACTTATCTCAACACCTACGGCTGTAAAGATCGCAGAGAGGACTTCGTGGATTCATATCACCCACTGTAAAAAACTTAAGACTTTTCCTTCTACCATTGATGTTGGTCAGACTCCATCGGACCCCTGAACGCAAAGTCGGACTACAAAGGAAGGATGTCCATGTTCAACTGGTACTTGAACTGTTACTTGATGATGATTTTGGTGGCGAAAGTAAATATGTCCATACAAGAAGGAACAGTTGTGAGAGAAAAAGGAATGGTGGTGCTGCAAGCGCAAACAGGTGTTACTACTATGTTCAAGGTAAAACTTTGTGAAGGAATTTTGGACTGTGCTAAATGTAACAGTAATGATTTCCGGACTCTTGCAAAATACTTGTGCAATAGAGACTGTGCATCCTGATCAAATGTTTGGTGGTCAACAAATGTGAACGGATGGGAAACAAGTGGTGCAGTGATACCAAAGAAAGATAAGAGCAGGCAACAAAGAATAAAAATTGCGCATTTCCATGGTACTGAAGTAATTACTATAACCATCGTGTCACCACGAGAAAGTGATTCAGGAGTTTATGGAATCGGAGTGTCTCTTCCAATTGGAACCGATCCTTTGGGGACCCTCCAACTTAAAGTACAAAGCCTTAAAAATGCTACAAGTAAAGCAGATTTTGCCTTCACAGAAGAAGAACAATTGTTACTCGAGACGGGATTCGTACACCATAATGAATGGTTATCTTGGGTTAGATATAGTACCCGAGAGGCACATCGTGAGAACTGTGTTCTTGTGCTGAAGGTAAACAGCAATTGGCGACAGTCCCATTGATGCAAGCTGAAGGTAATCTGACGTGTCTGCTAAAATTATTCTTTAACAAAACTGAAGATAAATGCAAAAATGAAACTCAGCATTTTCCAGTCATAAGCAAAGTTGAGAAACCGCCTACAGCAATCTCTTATCCAGGTTCGTATATGTGCATTTCCAGAGATGGCGCATGAAAGAATTATGGCAATATGGGACAGAATTATTGCAATGTTACTGTGAATGGCAATGGGAATCCATTTCTGGAGAACCAAACTCATAGTTTGGCAGATGTATGGTGGTTATGTGGAGACAACAAACTCAGATCAAGGCTTACGATTCCCTGGAAGGGAACGTGCACTTGCAAAGTTAATTCTGCCATTCTACATTTTCCCAGTTCCAGCAAGCAATTTCGTAAGAGAACCTGAAATAAAGCCGAGGTGGTTGAATAAGAGGAAAAGAGAGGCACCAAAGCAATCCTTTGATAGCAGTGTCTACATCGACAGCATTGGCGTACCAAGAGGCGTGCCTGATGAATACAAAGCAATAAACCAAATAGCGGCTGGTTTTGCATCCATCTTTGTCTGGATTCAACCCAATAAGAATGTGGACTGGATCAACTACATTTACTATAACCAGCAGCGTTTTGTGAACTATACCAAAGATGCATTAAAAGGTATTGCTGAACAACTGGAGGCCATTTCGCGGGTGGCATGGCAGAATCGAATTGCGCTGGATATGCTCCTGGCCAAAGAAGGAGGAGTTTGCAAGATGTTTGGGACTTTCTGTTGTACATATATTCCGAATAACACTGCCCCTGATGGGAGCATCACTCGAGCTTTGAAAGGTTTGGAGATGTTATCCGAAGAATTGGCAGAGAACTCTGAGGTAAATAATCCCTTCACAGACTTTCTACAAGCGTGGTTTGGAAAATGGAGTAATCTCATCAGCAGTTTCCTGGTGTCCGTCGGAGTCGCTGTGGCTATTGTGGTGGTATGTGGTTGCTGTTGTATACCCTGTATCAGAGGTCTTCTACAAAGACTGGTTGATACTGCTGTTACGAAGACGATGTACCAGCAGTTGCAACAGACTGGTGAAAGTGAATACATTGAAATGTGACTTTTGCAAATGTCTTGAAGTTTAAAAGTTTGTCTTGCAAATGAAGTAATGTATGCAAAGAAAAACTTAGTTTTTACCATATATTGCTGAAATAAAAAGACAAATAAAAGTGTTTTGAGGGGGGAAATGTTAAGAGAAAAAGTTTTAAAACATACTATTATTTGACTCTTTCTCCCATCTAGCAAAATGAATATGCTATTTGCTGAAGCGTTGGTAAGAAAAGGTCATTGAGCCATGTTTATTAAAGATGGGCTTTATCTATGATAGATGTAGTTTGCTTATGATTGAATAACACCCGTTTTCTATACTTCTGAATAAGAGTTAATTTACTGAGGCAGGCTCTGGAAAATTCCAGCTATCACTGTGGTTTTGAGGTAAACGTTCTACACTAACTGTGGTTTTGAGGTAAGCATTCTACACTAGCTGTGGTTTTGAGGTAAAACATTCTTTTCTGAGGTAAATTGTGATCCTAGATGTTTTTCATAGCCAACTGTCAACTGTTAGAAATGTAATAAAAGCTATTTTGGCTAGTAACAGGAAAGTATAAAAGTTGATGTCAGTAACCAAGCTGATCAGATTGAGATCATCTTGGCCAACATGTTGCTGTAATCTGGTTAGCAGTTAATAAAGGAAATTTTCATCACCTGAGGCAGATGTGACTCGCTTGAATTTTTTCTTCTGACAGTCTCAAAATGAGATATCAACTACAGCTATGCATGTGCTTTTTTTGAGACCAGCTGTTTTACACATTACTCAAAACATCCAGATTTATTCCTTACAACTGGTGAGCTGCCGTTTTCGTCTGGTCTTTTCATCAAAACTGAGCATGCCCATGTAAATTAGGACTGCACTTTCTTTGCTCTTAACTGACTGGGACTTCTACCTTGCAAAAGAAATAATTCTGGAGCGTACCAGTATCAGTGAACAAGAAGTTATGTACTCAGCATAACGTTCGATGTACGTAGTCCATCTCGTCTCACATTCTTACCCGTGGGTTTGGAGCCGAACCTCGGCTCCGACTCGGCCATACTCTAGCTCGAAGTCTTACAATTGGCTGGGCTAAGAAGGTATCCCATGCTGCACTGCTCCCTTTCCCCAGATCTTGTTTGCTGGGAGCTAATCATTCACTCCTCCACATACAACAACATATAGAGAAGGAAGAACATATTAACCAGAAAGGAATTTGAAACCATACCTAACCCCTAGGTCCTCCAGGATGGGGAAGGAGGGGGGGGGGGGCAAGTAAGAATGTGAGGCGAGATGGACTACATACATCGAACGTTATGGTGAGTACAGAACTTCTTGATGTTATGTAATCCAATCTCGCCTACATTCTTACCCATGGGACAGCGTCCCCAGCACCTGAATCCTGGGAGGCTCAATGGAAAATACTCCTGAGCACTGTGGAACCAAAGGAAGACCTGCCTCTGGACACCAAATCCAACTTGTAGTGAGTAACAAAGGTGTGAGGAGATGCCCATGTAGCCGCAGCACAAATATCATCCATAGACAACCTGGCGTGAAAGGCTGTAGATGTAAACACAGATTGAGTAGAATAAGCCTTCACTCAAAATGGTAAATCCTTGCCCCTTGGAGCATAAATGAATGAAATACAACTGGAAATCTATATGGACAAAGTGACTGACTTTGGAAACAAGAGACCCAGTCCTGTTTTCTGAAAATGAGACAAACAACTGATCCGATTTTCTGAGATCCTTCGTTCTATGTAAATAGAATTGTAATTGTCTATGCACATCCAGCTGATGAAATCTAAATTCTGCCTTGTTCAAGAACTCTGGAAAGAATACAGGTAGTTCAATGGAATGATTCAGATTACTGACGGAAGGCACTTTCGGTAGGAAGAAAGGGTTAGGTCTGAGAGAAACCCTGTCCTTATGAAAAATCAAGTAAGGTGGTCTTAAATGATGAGGCTTGAAGCTCCGAGACACGTCTGGCTGAAGTGATGGCTACTAAAAAGATAGTCTACCAAGTCAAATATTTTAAATCACAAGTGGCTGCAGGCTCGAAGGGGGGTAAAGTGAGATATTGTAGAACAAAATTTAAGTACAGAGGCATAACTGGTTAAAAAACTGGAGGACGAAGCAGCATAGTGCCCTTCAGGAATGCCTTACAAAGTCTGTGTGCCATGAGACTAGGCTCATCAGCGACGTGAAAAGTGGAAATAGCTGCCAACTGGACGTGAATAGTTGCGGTCGCTGATCCTTGGTTGAAAAGCATGGAGAGGAACTCCAGGACTTGTGAAATTGGAGCTGTATAAAGATCAATTTGTCTTGCATGCACCCAGATGGAAAATCTCTTCCATTTGCTGGAACAGATTTTTCTGCTGGAAGGCTTATGGGCAGAAGACTGAATATGAACCACTTCCGGCGAAAAATGATGAAGCTTGACTGATGGAAGTGGAGGAGCCAGGCTGTCAGCCGGAGGGTCTGAAGAGAGATGGAGCTGCCCTGACATGTGAGTCAGCAAATCTGGTTGAGGGACCAGAATCCAAGGGGCGTTCACTAGGTAAGGATGGAGGAAGGGGAACCAAATTTGACGAGGCCAGTGTGGAGCAACCAGAATAATTTTGCTTCCCAAAGATTGCGCTTTCTGAATAACCTTTGTCAGCAGAGGAACAGGAGGGAAGGCATACAGTAGACCGGAAGGCCAATCGTGCACTAGAGCGTCCCTGGGTGAAGTAGCTGCTGCATTTTGTACTGAGGGGGCTGGCAAATAGGTCGCAGCAAGGCTGACCCCACCTGCGGAAAATCTGCTACGCAACCTGATTGTTCAGGGACCACTCGTGAGGCATCAGAATCGCTCTGCTCAACCTGTCGGCAATCACACTGGACTTCCCTGGAATGTGCACTGCTACAAGAAAACGTTGGGAAGCCACTGCCCACTGCCACACTCGCATGGCCTCTCTGCAAAGGGGATACGACTTGGTTCCTCCCAGTTTGTTTAGATACCATACCACCGACATATTGTCTCTGTGTGGATCGCAACTGTCCCGAGAGGAAGAAAGCTCTGAAGTGCTTATAACGTTAGTAGCACTGCTCTCATCTCCAGGACATTGATATGCAGATGCATCTCGTGTTCCTGCCACGTGCCTCGGACTGTCCTGCCTAGATAATGCCCCCCCCCCATCTGGGAGGTGTCCGTGGTCACTTTGGCAACTGGAGGGGATGGAACGAAGGGTTTTCCCACGTCGAGGTTGCTGGTGTGAAGCCACCATTGTAGATCCTGCTTGCACCTGTCTGTGATTATTATGAGATGAGAAAGAGGAAGATGTCGTAGAGACCACTGGGCGAAGAGTAGCCATTGAAGGAGCCTCACGTGTAGCCTCGCCAAAGGAACCAGCATAATTGTAGCAGCCATCGTGCCCAACAATTTGAGGATCAATCTTGCCTTCACTCTTCTCAAAGGGAGTAATGCGTACACCTGCTGTTGTAAACTTTGAATCCTTTCTCTTGGTAAGAACATCCTCATGAGCACGGTGTCTAACTTGGCGCCTATAAAGGTGAAAGTAAAGAAAGAAGCCAGCAACTGGTGGACCGATCAAAAAGGTAGTTTAATAATAAGCTACCAAAAAAGCATAGAGGCTCACAAACATACCGGTTTCGGCCCAAAATTAAATATGGCCTTCTTCAGTGTATTAATGTAGAGCCAGTCATGCAATGCTTTTAAATAGACATCAAAAAATTCTGATTGGTTAAACATAAAATATTAAGCTCATTAATATTCATCAAGAATGTGTACGTTCCCAAAATGTTGATAGGCATACATAAGAAATTGGATTTACAAGCTGAAAATACATGTCAATCATGCATTACATATCAAAATTGCATATCAAAATTGGATATACTTAATATATAATATATAATAGACCACATATATTTATAAATATTCATTAAGCCCTGGATTAAAGAGTGCACCAAGTTTGGTGATCCATTTCTTTTCTTTCGTGTCAAGTTTTTTATGCCAGCCACATTTATTGGTTCTATCACCAATAATTTTGTCAATGACTGTGAAATGAAATTTTGCCTTATTATGTACAAGTGTGTGTTTATATAGTGCGTTGGATGATTTTTTACATCTAATGTCACTCAAATGTTCCGACTGTAATTTAACCGTCGAGAGGTTTGCCCAACATAAAATGAGTGACAAGTACAACATGCCATATAAATGGCCCAATCAGTATTACAGTTTGCAAAAAATTGAATATCAAAGACTCTATTGCTATTCCTGCTTGTAAATTCTTTTGTTTTTATCATATGTTTGCAATTGACACAATGGCCACATGGGAAGGAACCAATAAGTTTATCCCCCAAAATAGTTGTTTGATGAACCTGGGTTAAAGAGGAATCAAAATGATGTTTATAATGATTAAAATATCCTGCCAGGTTCTTTCCCTTGCGAAAAGAGAATAAGCATTTGTTAGGAATAATTGCTTTTGTTCTAGCATCTGCTTCTAGTATATTCCAATTGTCCCTAATAATTTGAGTAAAGTTATTAGTATTCCTGCCATATGTAGTTGTAAAGCGCACTGTGTTGGTCTTGATTGGTTTCTTTTTATATTTCAAAAGATCTGATCTGTGCAAGCCTGAGGCATGGCTATGTGCCATTGTAACATACCCTGATTTGTAACCCCTGTCCTTGAATCTATTACACAGATCCTGAGCATGGTGAACAAAACTTGTGTTGTCAGAACAATTGCGTCTGATTCTAATGAATTGTGATTTTGGAATGTTTCTGGCGATATGTTTTGGATGAAAGCTGGAGGCATGGAGTATAGTGTTATATTGGGGAAATTTTCTAAATACTTCAGTTTTTAAAGTATTATCCATGTTTCTGGTTATCAAAACATCCAAAAAGGTTATGGATTTCCGATCATGGGTGATAGTAAATTGTATTCCCCATTTATTGTCATTCAAATATTCCATAAATTCTTGAAGAGATGAAACATCTGATCTCCAAACCATCCAGCAGTCATCCAAATATCTTCGCCAGATATCAATATAGGGTAGAAACCAATTGTGAGTGTCATCATATATCATGATTTCTTCTATATACGCCATGAATAGATCAGCATAAATGGGGGCAAAAGACGCCCCCATTGCTGTACCTCTGATCTGCAGAAAACATTCCTGATTATAGAAAAAGACATTTTTGGTCAACACATGCTCAGTCAAATTTAGTAATAAAGTATTGAATCCTGGTTGATACATATTTGATCGATGGAGCCAGAATTCAATAGCATCTAGTCCGGCCCAATGTGGAATATTGGTGTATAATGAGCATACATCTAAAGTACAAAGTATCCAGTCTGAGTCTAACTGCATATCATTAACAATGCCCAAAAATTGAGTGGTGTCCTGTATTCTTGACCTCACAAATCTTAATAGAGGCTTCAAATGCATAGTTAGAAAATCAGAAAGGGGCTCAGTTAATGAACCCATGCCCGATACAATAGGCCTACCTGGTGGATGCAAAAGATCTTTGTGTATTTTTGGTAGAAAATAGATATATGGTCTAATGGGGTCAGAGATTGTTAAATGGTTTAATGTTTTTGTCGATATAATACCATTATCATAAGCAAAATGTAAGAAATCATCTATTTCTTTTTTAAATACTGGGGTAGGGTCCAGTGACATTTTTGTGTAATATCGAACATCATCCAATTGCTTATGTGCTTCAATGTCATAGTAGATCCAATCTAACACCACCACTGCCCCTCCCTTGTCTGCATTAATAATGACCAGATCCTTGTTACGTACTAGTTCTTCCAAACAAGACCTTTCAACATTAGTCATGTTATTGGGCATTGGTAAGCAGTGATTGTACTGAAAATGTAATTCATGAAGTACACTATGCAGGAATAAATTAACAGTTGGATGCATGGGGGGTGTAAACAGTGAAGTATGATATTTGAAGGAATCTTTTTGTGGTTGTTCAGCATCTCTTGTATCCTGAAAAAATAATTTAAGATTAATAAGTCTACAAAATGAAAATAAATCCTGTGTAAAATTGTCCTCAGACACAAAAAAAAACGGGAATGAAAGATAATCCTTTATTTAACAATGAAATTTGTGCATCTGTGAGTACAGTGTTTGAAATATTATATACATTATTTACTTGTTTGTCAGAATTTCCATCAGGTTTTGTAGACTTGTAATTTTTCTTGTGCTTCCTCCCTCCCCTCCTCCCTCCATGTGCCCTAAAGGGGATATATAGTTTTTCCTTTTGGGAGTGGGGGAATCTATGGTGGACTGTGTCTCCGTATCTGTCCCTGATGAGTTGTCATAGTCGGTTGATTCATTGTTACTACCACGTCCTTTGAGTATAGAGCGTGGACGTTTCCTTTTTGAGTTGGGTGTATATTTATTTTTACTATGCCCCTCCTGAAATCTAACATGTCTAACATTTTTGAAAGGTTGACCCTTCTCATAATCAGAAAGATCACGTGAAAATTTTTTTACTTTTCTTTCCTTCAAAATATTGTCGAAATTTAGTAGTTCAGTACTAAGTTTTGATAATAAGTCTGGAAAGAAAGATTCATTTTGGTAATTATTACAGTCCTCAATGGATTTTAACACTTGACTAGTTTCTTTATCAATAGTCCTAGTGTAATAATCTGATAGTGAGCTTACAAACTTCATTGAACATTCCTGCTGAATGGAAGACCATTCACTAATAAGATTTTCATCTGGGTCTGCCACCAGAGGCTGAATTTTAACCCTGAGACCCCTAGGGCAAATGCCCTTAGTCAAATAAGCTTTGAGTAGTTTGTGGTGCCAAACACAAGATCCAAGGGTTTTCATATTTTTATTAAGATCAGCAAAATGTTTTTCACATTTTTGTTTCGGATTCAAAGAAATAATATTCTCAGAACCCACAGAATCATTGCCAATACCAAAAGGTGCAAGGTCATCCTTATCTGCTGATAAATCCAAAAGTATTTTGTTTAAGTCCATAATAAATTCTCTAATTTTAAAAATGTTATAAGTGTAACCACGTCCTGTATATATTTCTAATGATAATCAGACAATAATGGCAGTATACTGATGGTGCCAAATGCACTTCCAAACCACGTCATATACAGAACAATAATGGTAATATAACTGTAACATTCAAAATGAGATTAAAGTTAAGTCAAATATTTGGCACACAAATCCTCTGCTTGATATAAATATAAATGAAATTGTTATTTTGGTGGTCACAGAGGTAAAAAAATTCTTTGAGCCTGTATGCAGACACTATAAGATTCGGTGGAGTCAAGTATGAATATAGTGATATATTACAGCTATTATATTTCTCAATATGTATAAGAATCATCAACCGATAATAACAACTACTAAATTCACATTTAAAGGTATGTTTTTTATGAATATTAAAGTATAATATTCAAATATAATAGCCCTAGGGAACCACAATACATAAAGATAAGAGGCCCCGGTTTCAAAATTGAATCTAAAATATTATGTTCCAAAACAATCTAACACACCCAATAGTAGATTGTATAACAAAAGGAATTTGTTTAAATAATATGCCCATCAAGAGATGTCAGCTCAAAAAACAACTATTGTGTTGTGATCTTCAAATAGTGGTATCAGTAAAGTTTTAATTACACAAAATATATATGTATGTGACAATCAATATAGGGACCAACCCATGTTGTTGTTGTAATTATCATTATTGGGCAAAGGTTAAACTCAACTTGAAGTAGTTGTTTCCCTAACTCCATAAGATCCAAGTATTTAAATAGTATGATTGTATATGTTCCAAAAGATCTGCATTAACAACAACATCCACTTTTGGTGGAAATACATAGACTGGAAACTCAGAAAATTGGCTTGTTAATCATTCAATATAAGATATATTTGTTTCAAAGAATTATTACCAATATTGTAAAGGATATACCTGTAGAGAGATAAAATATTATATTTTAGAACCTACCCAATATATACCTCATATATGCTTCAAACAGCATAACTTTAACTTTACTGCTGTTAGTTATTTTGACACAATAATCTAGATCACATGAAACAATTAATGTGCCAATTGCTAATGCTATGATACACTAATAATGAAGATAATATATTTAAACATCAAAAAATTTTTATCTAACAGGATCCTAATATAATATAATAATTATGATTCTTGGAAGAAATCAAGGCCCATCAGTTAACCAAGAATACACAGAAGATATTCAAAAGAAACTATTCTGTGTTTGTTAACATGGCCCTAAGATGAATTATATAAAGTGTGTATACTTAATTGTTTTATCTCCAGAATAATACAACAACAGATAGGGTGTAAGAACCATCTGCAATAAATGCTTGTCTCACTTGAACATTATATAAAATTCCGTAAAGAGACAATAAAATTTATGTCAAAAACAAAATTGAGAAGATATTCTCATATATCCGTTGACTTGACATGAAAGAAAAGAAATGGATCACCAAACTTGGTGCACTCTTTAATCCAGGGCTTAATGAATATTTATAAATATATGTGGTCTATTATATATTATATATTAAGTATATCCAATTTTGATATGCAATTTTGATATGTAATGCATGATTGACATGTATTTTCAGCTTGTAAATCCAATTTCTTATGTATGCCTATCAACATTTTGGGAACATACACATTCTTGATGAATATTAATGAGCTTAGTATTTTATGTTTAACCAATCAGAATTTTTTGATGTCTATTTAAAAGCATTGCATGACTGGCTCTACATTAATACACTGAAGAAGGCCATATTTAATTTTGGGCCGAAACCGGTATGTTTGTGAGCCTCTATGCTTTTTTGGTAGCTTATTATTAAACTACCTTTTTGATCGGTCCACCAGTTGCTGGCTTCTTTCTTTACTTTGATATTTCCATTGCCGTGCAACACCTTACGTGCAGGGGACATTTTTGAAGCCTATAAAGGTGACACACTGCGAGGGCAACAAGGCAGACTTTTCCCAATTTAGAGTTATGTCTAATTGTTGACACAGATTGATCGTGGCGTCTCTGGTTTGTAGGAGTAGAATCCTGGTGGTGGCAGAAAGGAGCCAGTCATCCAGGCATGGAAACACTTGGAATCCCCAACGTCTCAAGTGAGCCGTTACCACTGCCATGCATTTGGTGAACACCCTAGGGGCTGTGCTGAGACTAAAGGGCAGGGCGCGAAACTGAAAATAACTGGCTCCCAGCCGGAAGCTTAAATGATTTCTGGATGCCCTGTCCATCTTTATATGGTAGTAAGCATCCTTAAGGTCGATGGAGCACATCCACACTTCTTTTCCCAACAATAGGAGAATAGATTGCAACGTGACCATTTGGAACTTGGACTTCTTTACATGGGTGTACAATCCGCTGAGATCCAAAATGGGTCTCAGGTCCCCTGTTCATTTCGGCACCAAAAAGAATCTGGAGTAAGTCCCTAATCTGATCGGGTCTGAGGGGACAGGCTGGATGGCTCCTTTTTCTAGCAGCTTTAAAACCTCTGAAGCTGCGGAATCCCTTTGATTGGGTGGAACATCTAGGATTTTTCTGATCGGAGGGGGAGCTGAAGAGAAGGAAATGCAATATCCTCCAGAAATTATTTTTAATACCCATTGGTCCTGAGTTGTACTTTGCCAGGCCTTTGAGTATAGTGAAATGCGACCTCCGACTGGCTCTGGAAATGCACAGTCGGGCCTCCCATCAGAAGCGCTGGTAGGGAGAACCACAAAAGGAATCGCGGTCTCATGGTTACGCGGACCTCCTCTGCCCCTAGTGCGGCGTCTACCAGAATTACCACCCCCTCTCCTGCCTCTGGAGGGGGACTCACCTTGTGCATCATGAAAAAATCTCTACGATTTTTTGAACCACATCTTCCCACCCCTCTGGGTCCTAGAGGGTAGGGAAAAATGGATTCCCACAGCAGACAGAGTTTTTCCCTCGTGCTCGCACCTAGTGAGAGTGTCCTTCACCTTGGTTCCGAATAAGGAGGAACCATCAAATGGGGCGTTGGTGAACGTAGACTTGAAGGCCTCTGCGAAGTTACAGAGGCGCACCCAGGAGCGTCTCCTAAGAGCAACTCAGGAACTCGCTGCCCTACCCACTCCTTCGGCTGCACAAGAGATCAGCCTCATGGAGGAGTTAGCAATAGAGTTGAGGGTAGACATCTGAGAGTTGACCTTCTCAGCCACCGCATCAGAAACATTACCCTGTAGAGTCCCTCCAAGCTCTTTCAGGAGATCTCTTTGGAGCCATGTAAAATGAGATAAGTAATTCAGTGACCGCAGTGTAAAGGCCGCTGAAGAAAACATACGCTTCCCATACCGGTCCATGGTCCTAGACTCCTTGTTAGGAGGATGGATGGTAGACGAAGTCTCAGCCAGTTCCTTCTTGGTGGCCACTGCCACCACCATGGCATCTACAGGAACTCCCTTGGATAGAAACACTTTGTCAGAGGGGGCGGACAAGAATTTGTTGGGTCTCCTGGGGACTGGTTCCACAGAGTCAGGGGTTTCCTACACTCTTTGACAAACCAGATCTAAAAGCACGAAGGGAGAAGACACCCAGGAGGAAGAGGGCTGAGCCCCGAAGGCCTTCAGGAACACAGACTCCTCCTCAGAGGGAGCTTTGGAGGGCCAGTCACCTCTCTGCTTCAAAATTTCCAGGATGTCAGAGAAAGAGATATCTTCAGAGGATGACTTGTGGGACCCCGATTCCTCAAGGTTGGTGTCTGACGTGAGGGACTCATCTTGGGAGTCAATGTGCTTCCTCTTGCACTTTCTTTTTCTGGGTGGCTCCCCAGGCAAAAACACTGAGGGGCCCTCAGAACAAAGGCGACCACTCATGGGGGTATCCTGAGGCCTTGGGTCTCCGCTGTCGAAAGATAGAGGGCGATCAGAGACTCGCACCGGAGCTGGAGGAGATGGAGTGTCAGCACCGAATGATGTCGCTGAAGACCGCTGCGCTCCACATGGCCTCGAAAGCTGGTCCCCCCCCCCGGCTCCGAAGATCGACCAGCCGTGGAAGACCTTGGAGGAGAAGGAACAAGATCCGAAGCAGACGCAGGGGTCAGGCTTTCCCAAGCCGAAGCACCAAGAGGGAGGCTAGGAACCGAAAAGCGACCCGAGGCCTCCCCCTCGGGTCCGACCGAGGAACCATGAGTCCTGGACCCCGTGGACAGAGCCGACAGGGTCAGAACTGAAGCCGGAGCAGATAAGCCAGGATGGGCCATCGGAGCCAACCTAGGAACATCTGCCGGTGCCGAACACTCCAGCTCCGAAAGCTGAGATTTGATCGCAGGTGGAAGTATTGATGCTGGTTGGGTGACAGGGTCCGCAGCCGACTGGGCTGGAGCCGAAAACAATTTTGCCAGAACCGGTGACTGGAGAAGTCTCTGCACCACTCTATCTACATCCACATCTGAAAGAGTCCTGGATGACCTAGAAGATAAGGAGGGAGATCTAGACCTCCTCTCCGAAGGAGACCTACGAGGAGGAGAGACCGGCCTAAAATTTGGAGACCGGCTCTGAACTAGCACGTCTGCAATCGGCTCCGAGGGACTTGGAGCCAAAGTAGATTCGGTTAATATACTAACTTCCTGCGGCTCCGAGGACAGCGGAGCCGAGGATGCCACAGAAAATTTCACTACTTTCTCCGGAGGCTCCGAGGATACAGATGGAGACGGAGAACGCTTTTTTGCCTTAGAAGTTTTAGCCTTAGAAGGAGAGGACTTAAAGCTATAAGCCCTTCCCAAATCCTCTTCAAAGGAGGGTTTCAAAACTCCTTTCAAAATTAGTTTGTTCTTCCTTTCCTGAAGAACACGTTCGCTAAATGCATGGCAAAAAGTACAAGATTCCTGGAGGTGAATAGCCCCCAGACAATAAACACAGACAGAGTGTCCATCAGTGATGGACATCTTATAACCACATTTAGAACACTTCTTAAAGCCCAAGGGCTTATGGTCTTTCGTATCCTTACACATGATGAAGAAAAACCAACCGTTAATAACGGTCAACCGCTGATAACTATAAAGAGCGGGAACTATGCAAAAACCACTACAAACAAATACACCAGACCTCTAACTTAATCGGCCTCAACAGGAAAAAACACAAGGAAAGACTAGGTCCTCTAATTTAAATGGTCCTAGCCCGAAGGATAGGTACCTACTAACAAGAAACACTGAAGAAGGGGCAGACTAGGTCCTCTAACCGAAAGGGGCCTAGTCCGTAGGGGAAACAGTTGGCGGGACACCACAAAAGACAATAACATCAGAAATAAAGTACAGTTGTGTACACCTACCATAAATGTAGATGTTCGAGTGTCTTCACTGTTGCAGTCATAACTGTAGGGTGCTCCTGCTGGCAGGCAGCCCGAGGTCGGCCAGAATCCCAAAGTCTGGGTCCGGCGTCGGCTGTACAAGCTAGTACCCTGACGTCAGTACGCTTTGGTACATAGCCCTCAGCCGACGCCATCTTCTCCAGCCTTTCTTGCCCTAGATGTCAGAAGTCCCCAATAAAACAAAAATGAATCCAACAAGGAAACACAAATACACCACAAAAAAGGAAAAGGAAGAAAAAGAGGGGATAGGAGGGAAACGACTGCAACAGTGAAGACACTCGAACATCTACATTTATGGTAGGTGTACACAACTGTACTATGTTCTTCGTGTTTCACTGTTGCAGTCATAACTGTAGGTGGAATCCCAAAGCAGTGTAAAAGGGAGGAGGCTTTAGATAGAAGAAGGAGGCAAGAATACCCTGCAAAACAGCAGAGGCAAAGCCTGCCCTGGTCTTAGAAAACAGTGGGAGATTGTAGTGCTTGGAAAAAGTATGCACAGAACTCCAAGTGGCAGCTTCCAAGATATCCTTGGTAGGGACTCCTCTGAGGAAAGCTGTAGAAGTGGCAGCTGCTCTGGTAGAATGACTTCTAATGGTACCTGGAAACTGTTTCCCATGATGAGTGTAACAAAATCTGATTCCATAAGCAATCCATTTGGAAATAGTTTGTTTAGAAATAGGTTTTCCAAGAGAACTGGAGGCAAAAGAAACAAACAATTGATTAGACTTTCTGAACTCTTTAGTCTTGTCCAGGTAAAATCGTAACTGTCTGTGCACATCTAATGAATGCAAAATCCTTTCCCCTTTATTTTGAGGATTTGGAAAAGAAGGTAGGAAGGTGAATTGTCTGATTTAAAGCCACTTAAAGAAATCACCTTAGGCATGAAAGTAGGATTGGTCCTCAAGGATACTCTGTCCTGATGGAAAATAAGGTATGGTTCCACAGCCATGAGAGCTTGCAACTCTGAGACCCTTCTGGCAGAGGTCAATGCTAATAAAAGAACAGTCTTCCAGGATAAGAACTTAATATCTGAAGATGCAGCAGGCTCAAAAGGAGGCAAAGTAAGTTTTTCTAAAACATAATTAAGGGTCCTGGGAGGCTGCAAATTTTTAGACCCTCTCAAGAATTGCTTCACCAAAGGATGGGAGAAAACAGGAGGATCAGAACTGAAATGCTTGAAATAGCAGAAGCATGAATCTTAATGGAAGAAAAGGAAAGTCCTTTAGATAAAAGTTCTGAAAGGTAAAGCAAAATAGGAGAGAGATCAGGAACCAGAGGATCCGAGCCTCGGTCCTGCATCCAAATACAAAACCTCTTCCATTTAGAGGCATAGGATTTCCTAGTGCTAGGCCGTCTAGCTTCCAAAAGAACATCCAAAACTTGTTTGGGAAGAGTAGAGGAAATCAAATTCCTTTGAAGAGCCAAGCTGCCAGGCAAAGGGTCTTGAGGTTGGGATGTAGTAACTGACCCTGATGCTGGGACAAAAGCGAAGGGTTCAGAGGGAGAATTCAAGGAGGCTCCAAGAACAGGTGCTTTAAAGTTGGATACCAAAACTGTCGAGGCCAATTTGGAGCAATCAAGATGAGGAACTTGGGCTTGTCCTGTTTTATCATCTTCAGTAATACCCGAGGTAGTAGAGGAAGAGGAGGGAAGGCATAAGCTGAAAGGCTTCTCCAGCTGAAGGACAGGGCATCCACTCTCCAAGCTGTTTTGTGGAAGGACCTGGTGCAAAAGCGAGGCAGCTGATGATTGAGATGGGATGCAAACAGATCCATCTGGGGACATCCCCAAACTGCAGTAATCCTGTTGAATAAGTTGGTGTCTAGCATTCATTCGTGAGGATCTGAAATGTTTCTGCTCAGGCTGTCTGCCAAGAGATTGTTTCCCTGGAATGAATTCAGCCTGGAGATGTAGTTTCAAATTTAGAGCTGTGTCCCATAAAGCCATAGCTAGTCTGCAAAGGGGGTATGAATGAGAACCCCCCTGCTTGTTGCTGTACCACATGACCGTGGTGTTGTCTGTGCGAATTAGCAGAGGCCCTGGTTGCAAAAGGTTCTTGAAGGCTAGAAGGGCATTTTGAACTGCCAACATTTCCTTCAGATTGATGTGCCAGTGAAGATGGTCCTTTGTCCAGGTTCCCTGCTGGCAATTGTCTAGAAAGTGTGCTCCCCAAGCATAATCCGAGGCGTCCGTGGTTAGGATTTGAGTAGGTTGAGGAAGGCGAAAAGGCTTTCCTTCGTTTAAAGTGCATACCCTGGACCACCAGAGGAACTCCCTCTGGAGGCAGGGGATCAGAGGAATCAGAATATCCAGATCGTGGTGATGCTGTGACCATACACTTTTCAGATACCATTGAAGCTTTCTCATGTGAAGCCTTGCGTTTGGAATCAACAGAATGCAGGAAGCCATGTAGCCCAGAGCCTGCAGGAATTTCCTTGCAGTGAGCTGAGATAGAGTTGCTAAGGTGCTGAAAGTAGAAGCCAGCTGAGTTTGTTTTTCTGGAGTGAGGAAGGCCCTTTGTAAGGTTGTATTTAAGAGGGCTCCCAAGAATACCATTTGTCGAGAAGGGATCAAATGTGACTTTTTTGTGTTCACTGAGAATCCCAGTAGGAGGAGAAGACGTTGAACAAAGTCCAGATGTTGAAGCAGAAGATCTTTGCTGTCTGCCTGAATAAGGCAGTCATCCAAATAGGGGTAAATCTGGATCCCCTGAAGTCTGCAGTAAGCCACTACTGGTGCCAGGCACTTGGTAAAGACTCTGGGCGCAGTAGATAAACCAAAGGGCAGTACAGAGAATTGAAAGTGCCTCGAACCTGTCTTGAACCTGAGGAATCTCCTGCGATTTTGCCTGATGGGAATATGTAAATAGGCTTCCTTTAGGTCCAATGTCACCATCCAGGCGTCCTGAGAGAGCATTGGAAGTAGTTGCTGTAGAGTAAGTATCTTGAATTTTGGAATTTCCAAAAAGGTGTTTAACACAGAAAGGTCCAGAATAGGTCTCCATGAGTTTTGTTTTCTGGGAACTAGAAACAGTCTTGAATAAAAACCTTTTCCCATCTCCAAGAGTGGAACAGGCTCTATGGCTCTCATGGCCAGAAGAGCATCCACTTGAATTAAGGCCTCTGACCATTGATGTTTTGGCAGATCTGGCCAACCGTGAGCCCTTGGCAAAGTGTGAAAATGGAATTTGTAACCTTTTAACATCACGTCCAATACCCATCTGTCCTGGGTAATATGAGTCAATTTCTGTAAAAGAGACAGTTTTCCTCCGAGAGGGCATCCAGGTGAAGGGGTCCTGTAGCCCAACCGAGAGAGTCATTGAGCTTGCTTTCTTTGAGATTGGGATCTGTCTTCTCCCCTTCTAGGTGAAGAAGCAGTCCATTGTCTAGATCTGTAAGAGGCCTGACCTTGACCACGACCTCTGGAGCGCCTATATCTTCCCCTTTGAGGCCTGTCAGACGTGGGAAAGGACCAATTTTTAGAGAGCCAATTCCTGGAAAATCTAGGAGGCTGAACTTGCAAGAAATCTTTTACAGTCTGCATAGACTTTGCCTTTTCTTCCATCTTTTTAATAACTTCCTCAGCCTTGGATCCAAAAAGAACATTATGTTGAACAGGGGCATCTAATAACTTAGCCTTAACCTGTTCAGGTAAACTTTGTTCACGAAGCCAGGCATGTCTCCTGATAACAGTACCAGAGGCTGCAGCCCTGCAAGAAGCAGCCCAAGCATCAAAACCACAATGTAAACTATGCTTGTTCACTTGTTCAGTAGCATGCAAGACATCCTGAAGTTCCTTATCCTCTGCACAAGCAGGAAGGGAAGCAAGCTTTTGCTTTAAAACAGACAATAGAAACTGCTGATACTTAAACATATGAAATTGGCAATTTAAAGCCCTTACAGACAGGGTAGCAGAAGTATATACCTTTTTTCCCCACCTGTCTAAAGCACGAGAATCCTTCTCAGAGGAATAGGATTTTTAGAAGTAGCAACCTTAGCAGCCTTAGAGCCCTGAGAAATAGTTTCAGGATCCAGAAGGGTTTTAAATAAAAATAAATGAGAGTCAGGAACCCTATAAAATCTATCAGGCTTAGAAGGAGCAGGAGGCATGGAATCAGGATTCAAATTAGCCTCAGAAAGGGCATCATCTACAATGTCCAAAACAGGAGGGATAGCTAAAGGCCTATGCTGGGGAAGAAGAAGAAATTCCCTAAGCCTCTTCTTGGAAGCAGAATACTCCTGTCCTTCCCAATGAAAATGTTCCCTCATCTCATGCAAGGTTTCCCCAAAAGAGAAATCCTCCGGCGGAGAGGCCGAGGGTAAAGAGTCCTCAGCATCTGAATCCTCATAAGGGGGAAAGGAATAGTCCTGATCTGAGGAAGAAACAGAAGATACAGAAGCCTGGTCAGAGGAATCCAGAGTAACATCATGTCGAGGCCTTTTCTCAGGAGGGGGGTGAGAACCCCTAATCATTGTAAGCAAATCTTCAGCCATCTTTAATAATTGCTTTTGTGTCTTGGGAGTGGATTCAGAAGCAGCTTGAACAGGAGCTTTAGACTTAACAGGAGTCTTTGTCTTTGCCTTTGAAATAGTGATGTGAGTAGGCCTGAAAACCCCCTCAGAAGCCGGTACCTGCACAGCGGTTCGGACCCATCTGAAGGAGCGACGTCCGAAGGTCCTGCAGCAGTTAAAATCGTGGGCCTTGATGGCTCCCCATGGGAGTCGGTATCGGCCATCGGTTCAGAAGTGGCGGACGACAGGGGCTGCAAAAGCGCCTCACTGACAGCCGAACCGGACGCTGGCTCCAGCTGCAACGAGTCCTGTTTGGACCTCGGAGGCCTGTCTTTGTCTTTGCGCTTCTTTTGAACTCCGGTAGTGTCCGACGACATTCTATAATTGAAGCGTCTGCCAAAATAATTTAAAGCCCAATCGTTGCGCTTGATAGTTCGAGAGTTGAACCTGGCACAGAACCGACAACAAGAAACATCGTGGTCAGGGCCCTAAGCAAGGTAGACAGCAAGAGTGGAAATCTTTATGAGGTATTTGTTTCCCACACGCTATACAATTATTAACTTTTCTGACATCGGAGGAACAAGAAAAGATTCTAGCGGGTACTTAGCTTTCAGAAGAGAACTAAGAACTTGGACGCACAACAACAAAATCGCTGTTCGAAAATCGCCAACCAACGACTTGCGAGCTGCTTTCCACCGCACGGCAAGAAAGACTGGAGAAGATGGCGTCAGCTGAGGGCTATGTACCAAAGCGTACTGACGTCAGGGTACTAGCTTGTACAGCCGACGCCGGACCCAGACTTTGGGATTCTGGCCGACCTCGGGCTGCCTGCCGGCAGGAGCACCCTACAGTTATGACTGCAACAGTGAAACACGAAGAACATCAATGTTTTACCAAGGGTTTGATCAGTACGTACACACACACACACACACACACAGCTATGAAAATAGTTTTTGTTTTTGAAGCAAACTGTCAATAAAGACCAAAAAAAAGGTACTTGGCCACAGCCGAGAGCGAGACCACGTCCGAGCTATCTGGCGACAAGCGAGATCTGGGGAAAGGGAGCAGTGCAGCATGGGATACCTTCTTAGCCCAGCCAATTGAAAGACTTTGAGTTAGAGTATGGCCGAGTTGGAGCCGAGGTTTGGCTCCGAACCCACGGGTAAGAATGTAGGCGAGATTGGACTACATAACATTGTCAGAGTTATGCATTGATAATACAAATAAACTTTATTTCACCTTAAAATAAGAAATTCTGCTGAAAGACTAACAGCTCAATTTAATGTCTCTTCATTATTACAAATGAAGTGCAATTATACAGCACAGATAAGTTTAATATTAATATGTGAAATTATTTTACACAAAGTAAATACTATGCTTCCACAAATTTTCAAGCCTTTGCATTACAACTGCATGCAGAACTATAAAATTACATCATACTTGCTAAACTACAATTCACACAACATGGGCCTCGAGGGCGTGGTCAATGAATAAAAAGGCCAGCTGTATCACTGTCACATTTCCCT